>NW_016107523.1:2560233-2568998 GCF_001604975.1 Cebus imitator | reverse complement strand
ACAGAGTCTCACTTTGTTGCCCAAGCTGCAGTGCAGTGGCATGATCTCAGCTCACTGCAACCTCTGAAGAATTGCTATGCTTCATAATCAGTTGGGAAAATTGGGTCTCAGCAATATGAAAATGAGAGTGTCTTGTAATTATACATATAACTCTCTCCTGAAGAGCTGAGAAACACTTTCTCATACTGCTAAAAGAAGTGTACCTAAGGAATTGACAAAGGATTACATTTTTTTTAACATACCAAATCCTCTCAGTCCTTAAAATGGACTTGCAGAGGTGTATTTTGTTTAAGAGGAATTTAAAATAGGGCATTCAAAATTAAGGGGGTTGAAGGGGTGGCTTTAGGGTTATTTCTAACTTTAATTTAATTTTAAGAGACAGAGTATCATGTGGGACCCAGGCTGGAGCACACTGGCATGATCATAGCTCACTGCAGAGTTAAACTGAACTCTTAGGTTCAAAGAATCCTCTTGCCTCAGCTTCCCAAGTAGCTGGGACTATAAGCTTGGCTATTTTAAAAAATGGTTTGTAGAAATGGGGTTTGTGTTGCCCGGGCTGGTCTCAAACTCTTGGCCTCTAGTGATCCTCCCACCTCCACCTTGGCTTCCCAAAGTGCTGGGATTATGGGTTCATGTTCAGTCAGGAACTTTAATATTTTGAATAAAATGTGCTACATATGTATTATGAGCAGCCCCCAATGTAATAAAGGTTGTATTTTAAACAAATGACCTGCTAGCATTCGATCATATTTTGGTACATAGCTTTCAGGGCAGCAAATCTTTATCCTTTAAATTTTTGGAAATACTCCAAAGCCATTCAGTGCCCAACATCTGATGAATTGTTTCATTCAATTTACAAACAATTATTGAGTACAATTACTCAGCAAATACAAGGTGTGGCTACAAAATAATATGACAGTCTGCTGAGGATCATAAAATAGTTCTCAAGCAGTTGCAGAAAAGGAACTCTAAAATTGAATTGCCAAGGGATAGTATTTGTAAATACAGCATATAAGACTCTTGTTAAGTTCAAATGCCTGTCCTTCTCCTAAATAAACAAACAAATGAACATGCAAAAATGTATAACACTATTGACTTTTCTTCCCAGGAAAAAAAATGTTTTACTTTTTCACTTGTTTTTACTTTCAGAAAAATTTGAGAATGCTTTTGGAAATACGTCATACATGTAAATATCATTCATCAAGTCTCTTGAGGGAAAAAAAAAGAGCACTGGAATCAAAGGGAAGCAAGAAGATGCATTTTAAGGATGACAGATCAAAGGCTGGTGTGAATGTCAAATTAGTGTAAAGACTTGATGACTGGCAGGACAGAGAAAATGTGGTTACACTCTCCCAGAAATCTACAAAGAATGAAGAGGCTTTAGGATGAAGTGACAATAGGGATAAAGAGAGGAAATTGTTTCTAGAGCAGTTGTGAAGTAGAATTCACAGAATTTGGAAGCCAATTTAATAAATGTGTCAGTAGATTGGGAAAGAGAGATCAAGGGAAAGGGAGATGGTAATTCTTAGATTCCCAGTTTTAGAGACAATTAACTTAGGCAATTACACTACACTGAAAACAGAAAATTTAGCATTGTTTTAGGGGCAGATAATGCATTCTACTTAACACATTTTGGAGCCTGTAACATATGGAGGTGGTAATGTAGGGTAGGTGACTGAAAGTATAGTTCTGGAGATCAGAAGAAGGGTGTAAGATGGAAGTTGACACTGAATAATCTTAACGTTAGCTGAAGCCAACAGACAAAGCTACTCAAAATGTGTAGTGAGAAGGAAGAGAGAAAATTGAGACTGGAACATTAACATTTAAAATTGTATTGAGGAACAAGAACGTGCACTCATCATTGTTGTAACTCCCAACTTTGTATCTTGAGATACTCCCCATAACTTAAGATTTGTAAATCCAGCTATCTACTCCACACATCTCCTAGATGTAGAAAAAGTCATTTCAAACGTAACAGTAACATGTCTACATCTTCCTCCCAAAATATGTTACTCTTGGAGCCTTCCGCATCTCAGTAAATGGTTACTCCATCTTCCAGTTGCTCAAGCTAAAAACTCTTGTGTCTTCCTTGACTCCTCTCTTTCTCTCACACCTAAATTTATTCCATTATAACATCTTTTGTGCTCTGTACTCACAACATAGTAGAAACCAACCACTCCCCACCACATTCACCTATCCCATTCTGATCTCAGTCACAGTCAACTCTTGACTGAATTATGACATCAGTTTCCTAATGGTCTCACTACTTCCATCTACTTTATTATAACAGAGGAGCCAGATAAGATAAAACATGTCACTCCTCCGTTAAAAACCCTCCAATAACTCCCATATCATTCAGATTAAAAGCTAAAGTCCATAGAAAGGCCTAAAAGGCCAATATAATGAGATGCCAGTTACCCCTCTAAATTTATTGTCAACTACCTTCCTGCTCACTTGATCGTTTTCTGCCTAACTGATCTCTCTTTTAAGGTTCCTTCAACATGCCAAGAATATTCCTGCTTCGGGGCATTTTCACTTACTAGGACCTCCTGGTCTACTTTTTCCACCCCAATGATACATATGGCCCACATCCTCAGGTCCTTTAGAATTTGCTTAAATTTCACCTTTTCAGTAAGACCTTTTTTGATTACCACATTTTCAGGGCAGCCCTGCTCTTCCACCTCTCTCTCTCTCTCTCTCTCTCTCTCTCTCTCTCTCTCTACTTGATTTCCTCTTTATTCTTCCACATTGCATGCAGACCATCTGACACATCATATATTTAATTTTTATTTGTCAATGTCTGTCTGTCTCCCAACTTCTGCTTCCCAGATTATAATCTTTCTGAGAGTAGGTATTTTCATTGCTCTATATCAAGTACCAATTACTGGGCCTACCTAGCACATACTTTCTACAGAAGTATTTGTTGAGTAAGTAAAATATTTTTTATAATGTTGGCAGGTGATATTTCACTGAGTTCTTACTATGTGCTAGGCATTGTGCCACGCACCTCACACTTCTTATATGATTAGAGAAATAAGAGATTTGCAAGATAATATCGTTCTGGGAACCAAGGAGGATAAAGTTTTGACTAGTAGAGTTAACCAACAGGATCAATGTTAAAATGTAGTCAAGTAGATGGATGGATTTAAATACAGTAATTAGCTATTATAAAATCATTGATGATCTTAGTAAGTCCTTGTTTTCATAAAGTGGTGGTGCTGGGGATGTGAGCTTGGAGTGGGTCAAAGTATAACCAGTAGCTAAAGAACAGGAAACATTAATGTAAACTACTGCTTAAAAAAATTATATAGTAAGGAAAAGCAAGGACAACTGGATAGAAAAAAATGATACAGTAAAAAAGTTCTTTTAGGATGAGGGAGAATTGAATATGTTTGCCTGTTAAAGGCAAGGAGCAAAAAGAAGAAAGAAATTGATTATCCAAGAGAAAGAA
Organism: Cebus imitator; assembly: GCF_001604975.1. NCBI lineage: Eukaryota > Metazoa > Chordata > Mammalia > Primates > Cebidae > Cebus > Cebus imitator. The sequence continues at coordinate 2,565,547 of NW_016107523.1, read as the reverse complement.
AGTAGAATAATTACTAAAATGATATGTTGGAGAATGTGAAAGGGATCTAGTGTTTAACTACAGTAGCTCCTGGCTGCATGCAAAATAGGGCTCATTTTTTTTTCTTTGTTCGTGTTTCAATGAAGTGAAGAAGAGGAGAAAGGACCTAGGAATACAGAAGCAAAGAGTGACTTACAAGTGCTTTCAAGGTTGTCAAAGATGGAGAAAATAGGTAATTTTTTCAGATAAAAATTTTTTTCAGACAATAAACTATTAATTTTGATCATTAAAATATAAAACATATTATTAGGAAGGACAGAGAATACCGAGATGTTATTTTAAGGAAGAAGGCATGTTTATATGTATATGGATGCAAATGCATATACATATATATGGATGTCTGTACACATACATATATACACACGTGTACATGTTGGATCTTTCTTAGAACCTAGAGGGATTTTTTGGCATCTAGCAGCTTAGCAAAGGGACTTCTAGCCATGTTTAACCGTCTGATGCAAGGAACATCTCCTCTGCTTGATGAGTTTGCACCTAGCTAGCTGGGAGTTGTGGAATCCCTTATACAGCTACAAACAGACAATTCAGAGTTAATGCTTATTTCTTGTTTAAAGAGTGATCTTGGAATAGAAATAAGGAAATGAAATCTCATGACAGTGTCATCATAAAGTCATCAGCCAGATGGCAGTCCTTGAAATCTAATCCTTAGAGGCTTCTCACAATAATTTATAATATCACATCTAATATTACCTTATTCACAAATTCATATCTTTTCACAGAGATTGAAGAGAAAGAAATGAACTTGCAGAGGCTCTCATTTCTGGCCTTATGTGTTAACATGCACTCTATAAGAAATATGATAAGGAAAACAAAATATTTTCCTACATAGCTCACAACAATAATCTATGTTCAGATCTGGGTTTCTAAACTGTACAATTTAGTTGAGAAGCAGCCTTCTCTTTTTTCCATAAATAGTAGATTTGATCCTTTTAAGCATAAATGGCTATTTATATTTATCTATTCTATATAAAATGGCAAATAAAAATGGTCCTATCAAAAGCCACTGTAGAATTTGAGGACTCGTCTGATGTATTAATAAACTTAAACAGTAAAATATAAACTAACATTAGTTTACTTTTGTATTATGTCTTGAAACTACAACGTGTCAGTGTCTGATATCAAAGTAAAGTTCTTCCAAGTATCTTTTATATCTTATTTAACATTCAACAGTTTAAAACTAAAAATTTCATTGCCAATTTAAATATTCTTGCAAATGTCTAAAAATTTTTTATAGATTTCTCCATATGACTGAAAGTCTCAGTGTAGGCAATACATTCGTGTTTCACAGTAAAATGGTGTCTAACCTGAACTGTGAGAAGTGATGTAATCAGAATGCTTTCCACAGAATCCCTCCTACCTAAAAAGCCATAGTTACAGAAGTTTATCAAAGATATGAGATACTTTTTCTCCATAACCAAAATATTGATATTATTAATCTTTCCAAGATGAGTTTAACAACAAAAATAAAAATGCCACCTTCTCATAGCTGTTTTTGAGACCAACACAAATACCATGGAATACTATGTAGTCATAAAAAAGAATGAGATCACGTCCTTTACAGGGATATGGATGGAGCTGAAGGCCGTTGTCCTTAGCGGACTAACACAGGAACAGAAAACCAAATACCACATGTTCTCACTTATAAGTGGGACCTAAATGATATGAACACATGGATATCTAGAGGGGAACAACGTACGTTAGGGACTACTGTAGGGTGGAGGGTGGGAGATGCGAGAGGATCAGAAAAAGTAACTAATGGGTACCAGAATTAATACCTAGGTGATGAAATAATCTATACAACAAACCCCCATGATACAAGTTTACCTATGTAACAAGTCTGCACATGTACCTCTTAAAATAAAAGTAAAAAAAAAAAAACTACAGTATAGAGATAACACTTTTTATTTATAAATTGAAGCAATAAAATTTTTCAAGTACTATAGTACATAATTATTATGAATGTACCCTAAACGGCTTAACCCATTTATGCCTAAGGTCACAATTTTTTGAATTTTTGCAATCATGTTGCTATGACCTTGAACAGTAGAATGTAAATAACTCCCACATGCTTAGTGTTCCAATAATGGAAACTAGGATAAATAGCTTAAGTGAACATGGGCAAAGATCATCCAGAGCAGGAGTATCAATAAAACTTTCTGTGATTGGTGGTTACCCGAAGCTGGGAAGGGTCGGGGGTGAGGGCCTGAACTTGATTTGATTTTGCAGGCTCAGAGATAGAGGGGAATTTGCCTCAGGATGAATTGTGCCTTGAGACTCATCAATACCTAATTTATATTAGATTGGACTTTTGAGTTTATGCTGAAATGAGTTAAGACTTTTGGGGCTTTTGGGATGAAATGAATGTATTCTGTCTGTGAGAAGAACATGAATTTTGAGATAAAAGGGGCAGAAAGCTACTGTTTAAATATTTGCACCCCCCTAAACTTATAGTAAAATTTAATTCCCATTGCAACAGTAGTTAAGTGTGAGCTTTAAGAGATGATTAGGACATGAAGACTCTACCCTCATAAACAGAGTAGTGTCATTATTGTGGGAGTAAGTTTCATATACCGTAAGGACAAGTTTGGCCCCATTTTTTTCTCTCTCTTGCTCTTTCACCTTCCATCATGGGATCATGACACAAGAAGGCCCTTACCAGATTCCTGTCCCTTAGGCTTGGACTTCCTAGCCTCCAGAACTATGAGCCAATAAATTCCTGTTCATTATAAATTACCCAGTCTCTGGTATTTTGTTATAGAAGCACAAAAAGGACTAAGACAAGGACAATAGAAGTAGGTTGCATTTGGAGAAAGAGATTAGAATAGGGCAAAGATGAGTTTAGCTTTGGACCTTTTTAATTGGAAGTTCTTATGGGACATTAACATTGAAAGAAAGCAGTAAGATAAACATGTATAAGACTCAAAAGATCATTCTCAGCTGGAAATATAGATGGGTAGTCATCAACAGACTGAAACTACACAAGTGGATGAATTCTTGCAAAGAGTACATGTGAAGTGAGAAAAGAAAAGGGAAGAACTTTACAGACATGAGTCAGAAGTAGCTTGGTGAATTGCAGATTCTGTATGGGCTAAAAATGTGACTTGGTTTTTAAAATTCTCATTTACTTTACCCATAGGAGAAGTAATATATGCATGCCTTAGATGATATCTTCTTGGAACTAAGCCAAAAAATATAAACTGAAAGTCATTCCCATGAAGAATTCGAAGGCCTTAATAAAATAATTTATTTGTATTTTTATTTTACTTTAGGTGCATACTATATCTGGCATTTCTCCCCATGTTATCCCTCCCAACCCCCCTCCCACCCCCCGCTGTCTCTCCCCTACCCCCACTAACTGCTCCCAGTGTGTGATGCTCCTCTCCCTGAGTCCACGTGTTTTTTAAAAACTGAGAGAGTTGCTTGGGTCATCAAGGAGCATGAGAATGAAGAGGGGTCTGTCAGAAAGAGTAGTATAGATAGAATAGACCAGTCTCCTGAAGGTCTAGTTTCATACCATAAGCAAGCTTTCTTCTTGGCTCCTTAGTTTATATTCTATAAACTCACCAAATTAATATTGACTTTAATTTGCTTTCCCAGAAAGGCTTCCTTTTGAGAAACAGATATTTCCCGTTAAGGTCTAATGTTTGATTCTCTGATACCAATTAATTCTATGTGAATAATTCTTCCTGAACTGAATCTGTCCTTGTTTAGTTGAATACATACAAGACCTGTATTTGGAGAAGAAAGTCCAAGCCTTGCCATTGAGAGAAAGTAGTTACTACGATAATTTTTCCAAATATCAATTCCATATTCAAGTTTGCTCTTTCTCCACCAGGGTATTTTTCATAGGGTTCTAGTTAAAACTTCCCAGCTTTAGGTTGAATCTTCTTTTCCATGGTCTTTTCCATCTATATACCTACTGTCTGGAATTCAGGACTAGAGCTGCTCTATTCCCCAGGGTCACTAGCTTAAATTCAGCTTCACAGGAGTGTTTACTCCCTCTCTCTAATGTCTAGCTCAGTTTCAAAATTTAGTTGGTCTTTTAATTTCCATATATAATTATCTCATTTCTCATAAGAATTCCTGCTCTTAGTTCAAAATTTGCTTTGGCCCCAATGGTGACCTTGACTTCTTATTAAAAACCACCTAACTGATTTTTTCAGTAATTGATGTCATATTTTAGAACTCACTTATTTTTCACTGTGGTCTTCCTCATATTGTACAGGTACTATTTTTTTTTCAGCATTTACAAGGTAATTGTACATTATGCAAAGGGAGTAATCATTCAAAAACCATTCACTAGCTCCCTATTATATCACCTGGTTCAGGGCCTGGAAATTTATCAAATAAAGAAGACACAATCTCTGTCCTCATGGCATTTAGATTAATTTAAAGCACAAATAGTAAACAATAAGTTACATAATTTATATTTTTATTTATAATTGGAATAAATGCTAATGAAAATATCTCTAGAGATTAAGAGAGGTATAATAAGGGTAGAGGGCTTAGTTTGAGGCGATACTGTCTATAAGAGCTGTTCATTTCCCTAGATATATAATGGGAAATGAAGTGATGAGTCATAATACCCTCTACAAATTTTCCCATTGGATGTGTGGAGTGAGATACAAGGTTGATACCATGGACAGGTATAACTCCATCATGAATCCCAAAGTGACTTATCTATCAGATTACAGGTAAGGCAGCATGTGCCATGATGAGATAGAAAGATATTTCTTTGGATAGAGTTCTAAAAGTAGACTGTTAAATTGCTCTTCTAGCTATAAATCGGTATTTTGCTTTCTGTTTAATCTCTTGGTTATGTCACTACTTTCGTGACAGTGGGCAAATGAGATCTTACGTTCCTCATTTTAAAAATATGTGACTGAGCCAAGTCTGTGAGTTTTGTTGGTATTTGTCATCTCGAATCCCCCAAGCTCCAGTTTAGCTGGATTGGAAAAACAAATCTTTATTATTCATACTGTATCACCATCCCATTATTAGAGCGAACAGTAGTTTTAGAAATAATGTAATTCATACCTTTTCTGAATGCTTCCCCAAGAGGCATTGATATTCTCTGTTATCATGTGGACTTTTCTGGTATCATCTGCAGAATAATCCCGGAGAAGTTTCAGGGCCAAGTCATTTGCCACATCTACATTTATCTGCCATTGGTGGAGGTCTTTGGTCAACTGCTATAGATTTTTATGGGAAAGAGAATGAATGTCAGTTTTTTTTTTTTTTTTTTTTTTTTTTTTTT
>NW_016107523.1:2529466-2560173 GCF_001604975.1 Cebus imitator | reverse complement strand
AACAGCTTCTGAATCCTCAGGTCAGAATACATATATGATTGCTTTTAGCCTACCATGCGATTTAGTCAATCATAAGCTAACCCACCTTACAGGACAAAACTTTTCAAATGCAGCATCTTAAGCAATAACCAGCATCAAGTATTCCAACTTAGTAGCAATTAATTGGGCTTAATTGTTTTACCACAAGTGAAAAAAACTACAAAAATAAGCTCATATGTAATTGTTGAGTATGTGACATATGATAACATTTGAACCGAAAAAAAATATATACATTTATTTTCCTCTTCATTAACTTGTTGAATTGTTTATGTAATTAGTGCCATCTACTGGCATTCAACTAAACCTGCATATACGGAAAATATTGAACAACAAAAAAAATAGTGCTGTTATTCTAGTTATCAACTTTTTTGAAGGATCAAAATACTTTTAGAACATCCTACTTTAAAATTAGAATAAAAGTCAAAACAGAAGAATCTTGCTAAACCAGTCACCTACGTTTTCTTCATTGTTTATCTTTGGCAATTGAGTGTTTTCAAATTTGCCATTTCATCACTTGAAACATATTTCAAAGAAAGAAGTCAATCAATGGTAGGTTTTATCTTGAAGCATATCAACTTGAAATTTCTATTAGTCATTTCTGCAAGTGCATACAGGAGGCTCTTCTAAGCATTAAGATAGTATTAATTGTTAAGATAGTTATATCAAATTCAACAGGGTGGGTTAAGTCACTGATAAATGGACAGAGGAATAGGAATAGGTAGTTCAAACATGAGAAAGAATCGGATGATTTTACTTAAAAAGAAAAAAGTTAACGTTCAGGTAATAAAAAACAGATTATTAAATCGAAAAGGTACAATTTGACACCAATTAAATTAACAAAAAATAAAATCCAAAGCTGAAAAGATCACTAAAACTAGCATATTCAGGTACTACTGCTGGGGACAGTATCTATTAGGACAATTTGGCAATAGATACAAAGTGACATACAAATGCTTATTCCCATTGACTCAGTAATCTCACTTTTGGTACTTTATCCTAATAAAATCTTCAGAAGAAGATCAATATACTATATGACTTAAAATTTTCATTAATCAAAGCAGTAAAAATATGAGAAACGATGTCAATGTTTAATGCAGGGACATTAAAAGAACATAATACACCATTCTAATGGTCCAATATGTAGAAAATGTGCACAGTAAACACTGTAAGAACAACACAATTTTCTGGCGTAATAAACAGAACACAATTTTTAACTACACTGTAATTTTTTTAATCTCTAAGAATACAGAGTGATGAGCTGAATGTGAAATTGAAAATTTTGCTTCTGAGGAAAAAAATCATTTGGCCAGGTGCGGTGGCTCACACCTGTAATTCTAGCACTTTGGGAGGCCAAGGCGGGTGGATCATGAGGTCATGAGTTCGAGACCAGCCTGACCAACATGGTGAAACCTCGTCTCTACTAAAAATACAAAAAATTAGCTGGGCGTGATGGTGCACGCCTGTAATCCCAGCTACTCAGGAGGCTGAGGCAGGAGAATTGCCTGAACCTGGGAGGCGGAGGTTACAGTGAGCCAAGATCATGCCACTGCACTCCAGCCTGGGGAACAGAGTGAGACTTCGTCTCAAAAAAAATCATTTTTGTTTTAATATTTGTTATTTTGCATTAGTACGATATTTACAGACTAAAAATAAAACAGTAGTGTGTTTGGTTGGACGCCTATTAAAAATATACAACCTATATAAAATGTCATTTCTCAGTTAACTAAAACATTCTAGAATCAAACTCAATAATAGCATTTCCTGCATACAGCAAATAGATTTAGATTACCAAACTATTACCATGAAGCTAACACCAATATCACTGACTTTTGCTATGAAAGCAAAAGACAGTGTCTAAAGGCACAGATATAGTTGCTGCTATTACAAAACAATTAACATTTATCCTTGTGGAATGCTGCCTTTTCTTCCACACTCCTTTTATAAAGCACTGCAGTTTCTATTTTCCACTTTTCAGATCTTCACACTATTTGAAAGCCCATTTGAGGTAACTTCTGCCAAAGGTTTGCCTTTTCTAGAAATTTCCCAGGGTACAAAATTACCTCTTTTTTCCTTCTCCTCCTCAAGCCAAACCTAAAGTGATAAAAATAATGTATTCCAAGATATGAAAGAACACATAATTGGCCCTATTATCCAGGGGGTGCTATTTGGATTTTAAAAGAAGAGCTTACTATCTATCATATATTAAATCTCTGATGAATGGCATAAACATCCACAAAACTGACACCAATAACTTGGTTACCTTTTTTCAAGTGAATTCCTTTTATAAAAGACTGAATTGTTACAAAAATACTTATGTTGGACCAATATCAGAGCATATATGTATAAGCTCAGGAATATAAAATAAAAACAAAAATTTTAGTAAATGCATAATTAAAATCATTTATTTTATTCAAGCAAGTTAAATAAGCCTGGAAGCCACCTATCACTCATAGGTTCCTATTTGAAAAGTCTAGATATAAGAGGTTATATTCTTTGGATAGTTGCATATATATATTTACATGTTCTAGCTCATACAATTATACACATTAAATATATGAAGTTTTTTGTATATCAATGATACTTCAATAAAGCTGTTAAAATTTTAAAAAAACATAAAATGCAGAATGTGCCAATGAATTTAAAAACATAATCAAAAGATCCTAAAAATGCCTAAAATTATAAATTGCAACATATCCTAGAATTTTCAAAATCTCTGAAAGATAGGAAGCTAGAGTTAAATTAGAGATTTCCTAGTAAACAAGGGAGTAGAGTGGGGTTTGACATGAAACCAGAGTCTTTGATGTACTTTAATGCTTGAAAGGCAGAAATGGGCATGCCACATATTTTTCTGCAAAATTGTATTCACAGCAAAAGTTAGAATTTTTATACCTAAGGAAATCTTGATGGAGTGCTAACCCTCACTGAATACTGCCCAGGTTTTGTGAGCATAGAGGATTAAAAAGAAAAACTCCCACTGACTTTGACTAACATTGAAAGGGCTCAGACCCTTATATAAACACAAAGGTTCTCAAACATAGCCTTTTTTTGTTTCCCTTCTTAAAGACATTCCCCACAACAGGATGTTTTCCCTTTCTCCTAAGGTAATATTCTGCCCACCTCTGGCTTTACCCAAGTGTCATTCACACTAGGAACCATGACCTTGACCAGCTTTGCCTACCGCTGTGAAATTGACTATTGGGATAACTCCAGACCTCAGAAGGAGTGTAAATTCAAAAATACAACAGACTTCACACACCCTTTTCTCTTTCTGAATTCCATTTACAATGGTATACACCACAGGGAATTGCCTGTGTGGTGATCATGGTGTGTGAAGAAATTTAAAATACTGTAAGCACTAGCTTATAAAAAAAGATTGACTTTGTGTGTGTGTGTGTGTGAGTGTATGTGCATGTGTGTGTGTGTGTGTGTGTGTGTGTGTTTTCTATGAAGAATATAAAATGTTAAATCCCAAAAGATTGCTTTTCCAACCAGGAAAGAAATATTTCATATTCAAACCCATTATGTTGCTACTGCAATATGTGCTTGATATATATACACAGTATTTTAGACAGAAAAAATGATTGTGGACTATGAGACAACCTCAATTAATTTCAAGAATTTTGAGTATTTTTTTTCATTTTAGTATTTGCCTTCACTCATTTACTTATTTTAGTGGTACTGACCCTACGTGGGAGAAAAGAGAGGAGGAAGAGAAAGAGTAGCTAAAAGCCTGGGCAATACAATGAGCCTGCTGGGTTTGAATCCTGCTGTGATCACTTAGTAGTTATGTGGCAAATGGGAAAGTTAATTATCTTTCCTGTGCCTCAGTTTTCTCCTTTACTAAATGGGAATTTTAACAGTATTTATGTGGAAAGATGATCGTGTGAATTAACTTAGACAATTCAGGGAAAACATTTACAAAGGTGCCTGGCATGCCTGAAGGATTAAATAAATATTAATCACCATCATCATCATCATCACTACTGCCAGTATATCTACTACTAATTTTAATGAGTCAAACTACGTTCCCCACAGTGTGAGCCCCTTCTGAATGCAAAGCAAGTACTATAGCTTGCTGTTTTATAGACATTGTCTAGAAATGCTGCAGCTCTAAAATTCTCCCTTTAACTTGAAATAGAAAAGTGAGTGCATAGCCCTATGATTACAATTTTAAGGTTGAATATTGGTTATTTTTCCTTTTAAAATGTGTTTTGTGATATTCACCTACAAGTAAAATAAATGTTTGTTCCGGATGAACTATAATTTAAATTTTTAATGACTGTGTCTCAACGGAACTTCAAGAAAGGCAGTGCAGAGTAATGAAAAGGCATCTTCCCAGGAAGTTTTACTTGTCCATTGTTTTGCAGTTTGATCTTAAGGAGGTCATTAACCTTGTAAAAGTCCCAGTTTTGTCATCTGTAAAATAGATGAGGTCACCTGCTCTGCCCATGCCTCTGGCTTGTCCTGAGGAAATCAAGCAATAATTTTCCTGCTTGGAAAATTATAAAACAAGATCCTAATATGTTTATGAACAAAAAGTTCTACATGTTGGATTTGTTATTTTGCCTTGGATAGTGTGTGTACATTCATGAACCAAGGGATTCATGGGAAAATTTAGTTCTGGGAGCTAACCACTTAAGAGGTCGTTTGCTCTTATATTCATTCTCCTCATCTCCTACTCCACTCAGTATTGAGATGTACTATAGGAGCTCAGAATTCCTGGGATTTCTTGCTAGTTGGCTTCTAACTAGATTAAGCCATGAGATGCACTAGTGGGAGACAGAAGAGCATGAGAAAGGATAAAACAAGAGAATTATCCTCCCTTCTCTCTCTGTATGGGTGGTATCTTCTTTGTGTCTCTGTTTCCTGCTGGAGAGCTGCTCCCTCCATTGTTCCAATACCTGCTGTGCAGCCCCTACAGTGGTTGAATTAGCAACAGATGGTTCTGGTTTCTGGGCTTTGGTAAAACTTGTTGGTTCCCCAGCCCTTGCGGTGGTAATAGTTTCCTGAACTTGCTAAACTCCGGGTTACTTCACTGTCTTCTGTTACGTTTGTCAGCTCCTTCATTCCTATGGAGCAGCCAGTCCTCTGTATTGAATTTCCTCTGTTTGAAATATCTAATGTGGTTTACAGACTAATTCCTGGCAACAGGAACTGAAAGAAATCTCACAGTAAATGATCCTACCTACAATTCCACAGGAGAAATTAAATATATCAAACATAAATTTCATGAAATATCAGGCTTACATCCTTCTCTCTAATCTCAGAGGAAGAGGCAACTTTTCTGCTATTGGAAGTTGATTTCACCATCTGGGCACCCATCTATTCTGGGATCCTCCTCCACATACTCCCTCTCCCTTTGTGTGTTCCAACTTCTTGCCTCTCTGTGGGGTCCTTCTCCAGAGACTTCAAACATGAGTGTCTCTCTCATCTTTAAACAACAACAATAATCTGCACTCTATCATGTTCTTTTCTGTCACAGTCACACTTTTTAGAAAGCTCATTACCTCAACTTGATTATATTCCTGCCACTCTCCAATTCATGAAAATCAGGCTCTGCCATCATTGTTCCACTAAAACTATTCTGACAGAAGTCACTATGGCAAATTGAATTATTGGCCCCAATTCTCTACCTCTCCCTGTATCCATGCCCTTTGCTAAGTAACTTTGAATTTCCTCCTACAAAAGACAGCATGCGCTTGACATTGAGCTGGTTCATGTGACTGGCTTTGCCTAATCCCAGTGGGATATTAATGGAAGTAACACAAGCAGAGGCTTGAAATGTATTTACGCTGTGCGGCTATCCCTTTTGCACTTCTCCATTACTTTAAGATAAACATTCTCAGGGCTAGCCTGCTCAACTCAGGAGGAGAATGAGTGACATGTGGTGCGAGTGACACATGGTGCAGAGCGACCCCAATCAACCTGCAGCATGAAGTGCCGCCACACCCAAGCTGTAAACTCGTAAAAGGCAATATGGGCTTATTGTTCTATGCCACTCAACATTTGTGAAAATAGTTAACTAATTCAGTTACCAAAAGCCAATGCCTATGGAAAGATTTAGGTTCTTATTTACTTGGTTTATTTGCAGCAGCTAGTGCTGCTGACTATTCTCTTCTGGAAATTCTCTGCTTTCTTGGCTCCCACTCTTTATATTCTCTTAGTGTTCAAGGATTTTTTTTTGCCTGTCCTTTCAACATTAATGTTTTCCAAAATTCTGTCACTGGATCAATCTGAATATATGTTGGTTCTCAACTGGAGCAGGAGGCAGGGGGCATACCCCCAGAGGAGTTGTATCATAAGATTTTTTTTCACTTACATCCAAATCTTCCACTTCCATTGACACTACCTTATGTCCCTCTCATCTCTAGCTCAGTTACTAAAATAATCTTTTTTGTCGCCTCCCTCCCTCCACTCTCAAGCCACCCTTCCATCTACATACAACTGCTTAAATGATCTTTTGTAATGTAAACAGAACCTCATTTCTCCGCTGTGTAAAACCTTTCCATGGTTTCCTATTACCTACAAGACAAAGTCCCAAGCTCTCTCTTTGGATTACAAGGTCTTCAAATATATGACCCCTACCTGCATATTCACTTTCATCTTTTGATATCTTCTTTCTTTTTGAGCAATTCCATAATTGTCCACATGAGAATGTAAATGCTCTGAAAGGTTAAGTGACTTGTTCAAGGTGACAGCTACTAAGTGAAAGAGTCATCATAAAAATGCAGGATTCTGGACTCTCAATTCACTTTTCCATTCAGTTAAATAAGTTATGCATCCATATAAAGAAATTTAAGAAAAAAGATTGGGTTTATTTTAACTGAGCTTTGAAAAATATAAAATAATCTTGATGATTATAGCATGACTGGAAAATTATTGTGTATAATAAAGCAAGGCCTTTCTGAAAAAAGACAGCAGAAAAATACATATTTTGTTTATTTTTAAAAATCAGTAAACAATCAGGTCCCAAGAATGAATTAATGTTCTACAAATCCTTATTGGGAAAAGAGAAGCACAATTTCTTCCTTCCTTGTGTGAATTAAAACAATGTATATAACCTCTTTATGGATTTATAATAGAAATGTTAAAATAGCTGTAAGAAAGCCATTTCAAAAGTAAAGCCTCTCACCATTAACTTCAAAACTCATCTATTAATCCTCTGACATTACCAAACAACTCTGTTTCAGAAGGTAACACTCTATACAGGGCATACTATTTAAGAAAATGGCCCTCATTTTCCAGCTTACTGAAAATGATTAATCTTTACAATAGCTTTGAAGATTACATACCAATGTCGTTACTTTTTTGTCCTTTCAACAACGACTACAAGCTGAGAGCAGACTAGTAAATGCATTATCGGCCAACCCATTAGAGTTCCATTATTTTCTGTCTTACATGGCTTCATGTAATGAATTTTTATAATTAAACTAATGGCATAAAAAATATTTTTCCCCTCTTTACTTTCAGGCCCATTTCTCTTCCAGCTTTTTTTGCAATAAGTTTTGTACAAAAAAAGAAGGGAGGAGAGTTCTCCAAGCGCTTCGTTACCTTAATTTCATTATGACATTTTTGAAAGCATTCTCTTTATCTGGGCTCTCTGTTTAATTTGCTGACTTTATTAAAAGGCTTAAGCAATGTTGTAATTAACTAATCACCCAGCTACCGTAGGCATCTGAGAAAAGTCGATTAAGAGGGTGTGGAAATAGATGGGTGGAAATGATTCCAGAAACAATGCCAGCGGACAGAACCCCAGAAAACGGCATTTTTTTCAGCTCCTTTCCCAACCCCATGAGCCTACTGTGGTAGAGTGTATTATTGTTCTCAAATATCCAGTGCCTTTTCATGCCAGAAGATTATACATATGCATCCCTATTGACCTCAGGAATGGCCATGTGACTGGTTTTGTCTACTTGTCTCTTCCAGGTAGAAGGTTCAAAAACTGTATTCCTTGCCTCTATGATCATGAAAGCATGTACCAAGATAGAGCTATCGTCAGCCATGGTCGCAGACTGACTAAAGCTAAGTAGAACATGCTCATCAATCTACAATGAACATGTAACATGAGTGAAATATAGACTGTGTTCAGCCTCTAGATTTGAGGGTTGCTTATTACTGTAGCTTAGCCTATGCTGACTGACATATCTATTCAGATATGACCTTGTTTCACATAGAGTAGGGCAATTCTAATATTTCCTGATAGTCCTGGACCAGGGCCAGGGACAGAATATACTAGTATAATGGCACATAAAGAACAGGCTCTCTTGTTAATAAATAGGAAGCCATATAAATGATGAGGAAATCTTTAGAGCATCAATATCCCTGGTTTTCTGAGCTACAGGTAATGTCTCAGAATATATTCTATAGGACAGAACCTGCCTATCTTGACCATAAAAGAAAATAGCTCTTTAGCCATTCTGCGGTGGAGGCTCCCATCTAGGTAGTAGTTACGTTCCACAGACAAAGCCATTTTTTCATTTCTATAGCTGGCAAGCAGTTTCATGAAAGAGAAAAATGGAGACTATGTTTCTAAAACTGTGTTCATAAAGCTGAAAAATAAGAAAATATCTGTAGTCAATGACATGCAGATATACTTTTTAATATACCATAAAATTCACCCATTTAAAGTGTATAATTTTCTGGTTTTTAATATATTCATAGCTGTGCAACCATCATTATGATCTAATTTGAGAACATTTTATTTGCTCCCAGTGAAACCCATATCAATGAACAGTCCCTTTCTACTGTCTATTGTCCTCCTCCTTCAGTCTTTATTGGATGTTTTATATGAATGTGTTGATACAATTTGGGGTCTTTTGTGACTGGATTCTAGCATATTTTTTGCTATGTATAATCTTCTGGCATGAAAAGACACTGGATATTTGAGAACAATAATACAAAACACTTAGCATATTTTTATTGGCTCACCCATGTTACAGTACATATCAATATTTCATTATTTCTTATTGCTGAATAATAATCCATTTCTGGATGTAGGACATTTTAAAATTTATTCATTAGCTGATAGACACTTGGGTTGGTTCTACTTTTTGGCCATTATAAATAATGCTGCTATGAACATCTGTATAAAGGTTTTCTGTGTACATGTATTTTCATTTTTGCTGGGCATACACCTAAGAGTAGAATGGATTTGTCATATGGTATCTTCATGTTTAATATTTCTAGGAGACTGGGAAGGGTAGCAGTGGGGGAAAAGAGGGAATAGTTAATGGGTAGTGAAATATACAATACAAAAATATGGTTTGATAAAATGAATAAGATCTAGTATTTGATAGCACAAGAGGATGACCACAGTCAACAAAAATTTATTGTGAATTTAAAAACCACTAAATGCCCAGCACTTTGGGAGGCCAAGATGGGTGGATCATGAGGTTAGGAGTTCGAGACCAGCTTGACCAACGTGGTGAAACCCTGTCTCTACTAAAAATACAAAAATTAGCTGGATGTGGTGGTGCATGCCTGTAATCCCAGCTACTCAGGAGGCTGAGGCAGGAGAATTGCCTGAACCTGGGAGGTGGAGGTTGCAGTGAGCCAAGATCATGCCACTGCACTCCAGCCTGGGTGACAGAGTGAGACGTCATCTCAAAATAAATAAATAAATAAACAAAAACACTAAATGATTATTATTGGATAGTTTGCAATAGAAAGGATAATTGCTTGAGGTGAGGGATATGCCATTTACCCTGATGTGAGTGTTACACATTGAATACCTGTATCAAAATATCTCCTGTATCCTATAAGTATATATATACCTACTGTGTACCCACAAAAATTAAAAATCAAAAACATATTTTCATGAACTTCCAAACTTTTTAAAAAGTTGTTTCACCATTTACATTCCCACCAGTAATGTGAAAATTCCAAGTATTCTACATCTTGTCAACACTTGCTATTGTCTGTGTTTTTTGTATTAGCCATTCTAGTGGGTAAGAAGTACTATCTCATTGTGGTTTTCATTTGCATAATTAAAATAATCAATGATGTTAACCATCTTTTCATGTGTTTAGGGACATCTGTACATCTGCTTTGAAGAAATACCTATTCAATTTTTTTCTCCAATTGTAATTAGGTCATTATTTATCCTTTTTGTTGTTGAATTATTAGTTTTCATATATGCTTGATACAAGTATCTTATCAGACATATGATTTACAAATTCTGAGGATTGACTTTTCACTTTCTTTACAGTATTGCTTGCAGTACAAAAGTTTTAATTTTGTTAAATTCCTAATCATGTATTTTTTGGTTACTTTTGCTTTTGGTGTCATATCTAAGAAAACATTGCATAATCCATTATATTCCTATGTTTTCTTATAAGAGTTTTAAAGTTTTAGTTTTTATTAATATATTTATCTCTAAGACACATTAAAATATTTTATTATAAAGTTTATTTTACAAAAGTATTAACACTTTTTATTTTTATTTTACTTTGACAAATAATCATTACATACATTTATGGGGTGCAATGTATGTTTTGATATATGTATACATGGTGGAATGATTAAATCAACCTAATTAACATATCCATCACCTCACACATTTATCATATTTCATAGCAAGAACATTTAAAATCTATTATTTTAGCAGTTTCAAAATATACAATACAATGTTATTAACTATGGTCACCATGTTGTGTCATAAAGTCTCAAAAACTTATTCCTCTGATCTGACTAAAATTTTATCCCTTTTGATCTCCCCATTTTTCACCCTAGAATCCACAGCCTCTGGTAACCACCATTCCACTCTTTTCTTCAGTTCTTCCTTCAATTCAGTTTTTGCTTTCTTTATTTTCTTAATTATTTTTATTTCTTTGGATTGGATTATCCCATTTACTATTTTCAAGTTTGCTGATTCTTTTTTTGCCAACTTGAATGTGATGTCAAGTGAAAATTTCATTTCAGTTATTGTACTTTCCAACTCCAGATATTCCATTTGGTTCTTATTTATAATTTCCATCTCTTTATTGATATTCTCTATTTGTTAAAACAAGCATATGGCCTTCTAGAGTCCACAAGAACATGTCAGAGGTTGTCAAAATCCCCTATGGACATCTCATTCTCCAGAGCTTCATTTAAAGTTTTTCTCCAGACCTATGTTTATCTCAACTAGCATCATAGCCTTAGGAACCTGCTATGTTAAAGAAGTGCTGATGATTGGTTTGGACAAACACCCTAGAGCTAGGGCTTTTCCTAGAAAATTAGCTCTAAGTCAGGCCAAATAAAGACAAGGCCATGTGTACAGGTTTATTCAAGGGGGCTGCAAGACAGGTCAAATAGTGGCAATGCTCTTCGAATAAAATTGGCCTTTTTGAAGAATTCCAATCCTGGTCTACACTCTCTGGTGGCTAAAAGACTGCTAGTTTTTACAGCTACTATGGTTGCAAAGGTACTGATTTTCAAGGCTACTGTAAAGCTGGGAGAAGGTGACAGGAAAGGTGAAGTTAAAAAGCCTCAAACTTTGCCATTTTTATTGAGGTTCAGCATTTCAGAAATTATTACCAACCTTCGGTTAATTTCTAGAGTTCAGAAAAGGAAATTTGGGGCCAGGTTTGTTGGCTCATGCCTGTATCCCAGCACTTTGGGAGGCTGAGGTGGGCAGATCACTCGGGGACATGAGTTTGAGACCAGCCTGGCTAACATAGTGAAACTCTGTCTCTACTAAAAATACAAAAAATAGTCAAATGTGTTCGCATGTGCCTGTAGTCCCATCTACTTGGAGGCTGAGAGACTCACTTGATCCCAGGAGGTAGACATTGCAGTGAGCCAAGATCCCCCCACTGCACTCCAGCCTGGGTGATGAGTGAGACTCCATCACAAAAAACCAAAACCAAAAACAAAAACGAAAAGGTGATTTTGAAAATTTTTTGCGGAGCAGATTTACAGGATTAGCATATTATATTTTTAAGCATGGGGTAAGTTAAACTGTGAAAAGAAAACTAGGGAAAATACAGTACAATCAAAGCATAAAGTTATTCAAGGCTTAGTGACTCTGCATTAAATATTTATATAATAGAGCAGTACCTGGGGAAACCAGCCCATTGCTATCTGTGTTCTATCAGCTATGTAGAGAGCACTCTGTTGGTATGCTTTGAGAAGTTTAATAGTTTCATGCATACTTTAGGAGGAAAAGTACTATTGGGTTATTGATCTTTTCTCTTTAATCACATAGACTTTAGGGGAGAACAAAAGGAAACAAAGAAAATACATGAAGAAAAGGTAGGTCCTGCCAAGATTTCTGATAATGTTTTTCATTACTGTATCAGAAATTCAAACATCAAGTCATTAATGTGGGTCAATTTGCTGATTTAATTTTGTACTACTCTAAAAAATACACAAAACATATAAAAGAAAAATTCAGTTTCCATTACTGTACATATTGTTATTGTGGATGAGATATCTGATACCATCAGTCCTTGCACAGATAACTTAAAATGTAAGGCACTACTTCCACATTTGAAAAATTTCTCTCTTTTTAGAAAAATAATTTGAGATACTCAAATAGCTACCTTAGTCACTATGTATAACTTCAACTTTTAAAATTAATTATGTGATTATAGGATATCTGTATTTCAAGTTTCCTAAAGAATGCCTTCAAAAACATAGAGATTTTACAGCCTTGGAAATGTTTATTTAATAACTTGAAAATTATTGAATTTCTTGCTTCAGATAGTTTTAAGTATTATATAGCAAATCAGCTAGGCTCAAACAAGATTTTACTTCTCTATTGAATTCATGTACTCTTAGCTCAGCCAAGCACAAAACAGCTAATGCTGTCACGTTTGAAAAGCTTTTATGCTGAATTTGACACAAAAGCAATCACAAAGCCAACAAAAAGGAAATTTCTCTTTCAAAAGCTGAAAGGGGAAAAATAAATGAAAACTCTGAGCCTGTGAAAATCTCTCTTGACACTGGAAAAGAAAGTTTAAAACGATCAAGAAATAATTTTTCCAAAGAATCCATTGCCAAGTTTGGACCAATTTTAAAAGTCTAGGGAAAAGGTTATGAACTCAACCAAGATTCTGCCAAATGAAATAAATCTCAGGATGATCACTGTTGGCAGTTTTAAATGCCAATAGCATACTATTTTTGCCTCTTGTGAAAGTTCTAAATGGCATAATCTCTCCTAGGATTCTGTCATAGCCTATTGGCAAACATTTTGATTAGAATGAAAATCTTGTATGTTTTTGCCTAACATCTGTCTTTCTATCTCAAAAGAACTTTATTGTTGTACCGGGTCCATGGAGGAGATAAAATTAAGCCATGAAGCCATGTGGCTAACAAAATTAACTACTTTCTAACTTCATGTTTTGCTTTAGAAAAACTAAGGGTGAAAGAAAACAATTATAAATATGTTATGGCCATATCTTAATGACCTGCTAATTAATTGTTGATACTCCAGGCCATCTGCATTCTGTTTCGTTTTTACCAAATCAAGACTCTCCTCTTGCTGTTTCCTTCCACTCTGACCATGTTTTCAAGGTAAGCTTTCTCCACATGACATCTTCGATTTTATTTCTATTTTGTGAATCAATTGTTATTGTCCCCATTTATTCTTCACTCTTTTTTTCTAAATAAGAGGAGGAGCTTTTTCTAAATATCAGACCACCAAGGAAATAAAAATGGAAATTAATAAAATAATATAAAGAATTTGAAATAATTATTAAAAGATGTTTAGCAACATTGATAAATATTTACACAATAATACTAAGTTTACAAACCAGAATTCAAAATTTCATTTACATTACATAGACAATTAAAATATATGTAGATAAGAACTAGAAGAGATTATCAATAAAGATTAGCAATCATGAATCATTAACGTATCAAGATTTTTGGTAATTTTTTTTAGGTTCAGGTATGATGACTGGCTCATATTTTAAGAGTATAACAGTGTTGGTGGTTGGGTTTGAAACATTTCATTGTTGATCACTGGTGAGAGTTAGGGCAGTCATCAGGGAGGTGCTGCAAAGGAGGCTGACTGCTGTAATCACAGCTCTCCAAGGCTGTAGACATAGCTTTATGATTGCTTTGTGAGGCTCACAGGCTGTCTTGTTAATCTTAGGCACACAGATGCAGAAAGAACTTATGGGGGTGTTGTTTTAGTCATTTAATGTGTCCTCCTGTCTATTTTCACACTTTTTTTCCTAAAAGAAAATTGTAAGTAATAATCCAGCTAAAATCACTTAGTAGTGATAACACATTAGATGTAAAGGCCAGATATCCATTTTATTTGCTCCCTGCCTTTTAAAAGAATTAAAAATTGTAGTTTCATTAAAAATGGAATGCAGTTTGCAATTATTGTTTTAGTTTTCCATAGTAGAGTATAATATGAATGTTTTCCCAGTATACTATTTCATCGCTTTCATTTTCTACCTGTTGGTTTATCAGTAATGTAATATAATCTTATTTGTCAATTAATAATTTCATGAGTCTTTTTTGGATTTTCATGAGGTCTTCTTGCTTTGTTTTAGCAACGCAGACAACATGTGAAAGAGAAAACCTGTGATGTTATATAAAAAAGTAATTACTAGGGATTCACATCACAACTCTATTACTTTCAGAAGAAGATTCCAAACTTCTCTAGCCTTCAGTTTTCTTATCTCCTAACTAAGAATAATCAGAGTACTTTTCAAAGAGAGTTTTGGAAAGGATGAAATAAACCAATATATGTAAGGTGACTACCATACTTTTTGACACACAGCAAGCATTCACTAAAAGTTATTGTTAACATTAGGATTACTTGAATTTTACCATACATCATTCAAGAAATGGATGAAAAAAATACAGCTTTGGCCACCTTTATCTATACTGTGAACTTACATTGAAGCTGCAGTAATAATTAAATTCCTAAACACAGAACACGAACAAAAATATCAATCTCTATAGACAGCGACTGAGCCATGTTTATGATGTAGTTTTGGACCATTCCAAAGCAATTTTTGTTAACTTTTAAAAATTTGACAAAGGATAGCAATTATAATACAATTCTGGTTTTATTTTAGCTGCTTAAAACATCTTGCATGTTTTGACAATGCAATTGTTTTGTTTTCTTCTTTCATATTTCCTTCTGCAGATATTTTTGTGTATTATTTAAAGCTACTTGCTCTTCTAGGAGCTATTAAACTGTAATCACTTTTACCATCACTTTAGGATTTTCTTAGGTTACAATTATTTCTCATTTGCCAACTACCAGAGTCCTCTTGCCCTAGTCAAATTCATCACTATATGCCTCTCATCTCTCTTTCTCGTCTAACTCCAAGATCCAGTCCGAACTCCATATTTTCTGCTTATACCTCCTTACCAGTTAACTACTTTGGTTTATTATCTAATAAATTCATAGTATCCTAAACTTATAGAGAAGAAAAAGAAGTAGCATA
Source organism: Cebus imitator (assembly GCF_001604975.1). Lineage (NCBI taxonomy): Eukaryota > Metazoa > Chordata > Mammalia > Primates > Cebidae > Cebus > Cebus imitator. Next base: position 2,544,739 of record NW_016107523.1, on the reverse strand, counting down.
ACATGCTGATTACCTCATGAATATGACTAGAGCTTTCAAGAATAACCACATGATTCTGTATATTACACAGTCAGACTAGGCATTAGGAAAACGGCCATTGGAATATCCTAATTCATCTATGCTCATCCACTGAAAACATTATTAGTAGTAACATGTATCTCTTGAAAGAATTTTTATTCACCTAGACTTTGCCTCCAATAGAGCTAATAATAAGACTGTAAAATTCTATGTGGCTTTCTAACATTCTCATCATAGAAGCTAAATCCTTGTCCTCGTAGCAGCTCAGGTTCCTTTGGCAAAGTAGCTATGACAGAGACTGACTAGAAGCTCACTGATTCTATTAACTCTTCCTGAAATTAAATTGAGAACAAGTTCTGTGTGATGGGATGTGGTGGAAGTGATATACATAATTTCCAGGCCTGGCCATAAAACACTGACCACATTCTTCTTTTCTTGCAGTGGCCTTTGGCAGTCATGTTTAAAATGACAGTGTCACAAAATTGGAAAAGTCTGGGTCTCCAAGTGACCATGTTGGGGGAAAGCTCCTAAGAATGGCTTGTCAACCTCCACTGGACTATGATATAAGCAAGAAAGAAGTCTTTATTTTATTAAGCTATTGAGATTTCAGAGTTCATTTCTTACTATAGCTTAGCATAGTCTAACCTGACTAATCTGGAAATGGAGGCCATTTCATCCAACAGGACGATATGGTTTTCTTCTTAGATGAAATAACCAATTTAAGAATCAGATACTTGTTTAGCAAAAGGTCTTTTCTGTCAGATAAAATATCTATAGAGGGTTTTGATCAAGTGCCCGTTCTGATCAGCCTCCTCCCATGTTACTTCCCTAAAGGTTAATCATTGTTTAACATTTAACGTCTTTTCAAACTCACCAGTAAATATTAAGTTTGAAAAAATTAAACACCTGCAAAGCACCTCGCATGGTGCTTGATAAAACATAGTCATTAAACAATTTTCTTCCTTTTCCTTTTATCCTGAGGAATTATAGACTTACTAAGCAGACAGATATTTGATGCAATTTCAGAGGTAAGAGGAGAAGAGAGAAAGAAGGGAATAGTGAGTTGGATAGGAGGTAAGAGAATGGGAGGAGAAAGTGAGAGTACTCATTGTTCCTGCACAATCCTTATGCCCACCCACACCCATTTCTTGATTCAGGGCCTTCAAATAAGATATGAAAGAGTAGACCTGTTACTTTTTCTAGGAAGGAATTAAGCCCTAATGGTTGACTTCATGCAATTACATAAGTACATATACTAATTTTGAAGTGATCTTAAAAGATGGTGCAACAGAAAACCAGCCCACTATATCTAGACTGCTAAACAAAATTAACTTTAAGATTGATATTAGCTGTCAATTTTCCTCTATTCTCTACCTTGACTCAAAAGTCTACTGGCTAGGCATGGTGGCTCCTGCCTGTAATCCTAGTGCTTTGGGAGGCCAAGGCAGGATAATTGCTTGAGGCCAAGAGTTCAAGAACCCACCTCTACAGAAAATAAAAAAAAAATTAAAAATTAACCAGGCATGATGGTACATGCCTGTTGTCCCAGCTACCAGGGAGGCTGAGGCAGGAGGACTGCTTGAGCTCTGGAGTTCAAGGCTGAGTGAGCTATGACTGTGCTTCTACGCTTTAGCCTGGGTGACAGTGACACCCTGTCTCTAAGAAAATACAATATAAAAAGTCTCCTGTTCATTTCAGCTTAAATGTGATTTTCTGTTAATAAATTTATATTAAACATTATTAAATTACAATCCATGTTATAATTTTATCTAGTGTAACCAGTATTTTAAGAAGGTATCTTTGATACTAACCTTGGTTTCTGTGATTTTCTTTTGGATTGCGTCTATTGTATAGGGACCCTCCTTCCATGACTCAAGTTTGGCTCTGGCCTGTCCTAAGACCTGCTCAGCTTCTTCCTTAGCTTCCAGCCATTGTGTTGAATCCTTTAACATTTCATTCAACTGCTGCCTCCGGTTCTGAAGGTGTTCTTGTACTTCATCCCACTGATTCTGAATTCTTTCAACTGAAATAAAAGGAAAAATAAATATATAGTAGTAAATACTAGTCTGGAGAAGACATATTAAATGTAACTTCTAAACATTATCTGACATTTAAGTTGCTTATTTAAAAAGTATTCATTGTGTTACGGCTAGGATGAACAACAAGATTCTTTACTTTTTTGATGACAAATAGTTTCCATTAAATTATTTTCCTGAAGGTGATATAGAACATCAACATAAATGTAAAATTTTAACTCTATTCTTGATTCCTAGAACCAAATATGAATAATCTTTTAGAAAAGTACTACAGAAGAATATTGAAATCCCCTTATCCTTGCCATTTCAGCAGCCATCGGTCTGATTTCCCAGTGCCAGGATTGGCATCTCATTGCCTGAAGGCTTTCTGTTGCCACAAGAGTTTGCTTTGCCACCCATGTGGCAGGCTAGACATACCAGGCAATTGATGCCTCCCCTCCAGACCCCAGAAGCAGCCTATAAATAGTGACTAATTGAAGGAATTCAGATATTAATACTCTAGCTCCCTTGACAGTAGGGGAGATAACTCTGAGGCATGGATTTTACAAGGGTTCCAAGGTTTCCCTAGAGATAAAGCTCCAACAGCCCACAGTATCAGCTGGCTTGATAATACACCACCCTTTACTGGCTGCCTTGCCTTACCTGTCTCATTTCTCCACTCTTCTACAGATTTATTTACCTCCCAAATAAATCACTTGCTCTCAAAACCTTTTCTAAGGGTATTCTTCTGAATGGACCCAAGGGATGATAGGTGTACTAGAAACTTCCTTTTTTTTTTTTTCCTTTTTGAGATGGAGTTTTGCTCTTATAGCCCAAGCTGGATTTCTGTGGTTTGATCTTGGCTCACCACAACCTCTACCTCCCAGGTTCAAGCGATTCTCCTGTCTCAGCCTCCCAAATAGCAGGAACTACAGGCATGCCCCACCAAGCCTAGCTAATTTTTTTGTATTTTTAATAGAGACGGAGTTTCACCATGTTGGTCAGTCTGGTCTCGAACTCCTGATGTCATGTGATCCGCCTGCCTCGGCCTCCCAATGTGCTGCTGGGGTTACAGGCATGAGCCGCCGCACCTGGCCAACTTCTTTTTAACAATACCTGCTCCTTGTTTAAGATGAATGAGATAGAATGTAGTTCTGCAGTATCCTGACATCCATCTTAGGGCAATTAAGAGGAATTAAATGGAACAAATACTGGGTAGCAGAGCCATGCAATGGAGAAGGAAAATTGGAATCTGGTCATACTATTTAATTCCTGAATCAAGCCTCACCTACCTCTCACCTGTTTAACGACACTGATCAATACATTTCTTCTGGGTAAGTCTAAGCAACTTTGAAGTGGATTTTCTATTACTACAATGTAAAAGTTCTAACTAATAGAGAGGGACAAACTCTTTTTATGCAAACAAAACTCTCCAAGGAATTGTGCAAGAATCACAGAAATTGTACATGGGGATAGCTTTCAAATATAAAAGTTTAAAAGAGGACTTTGATCCTGCTTAAAGTAGCTTTAACTAGGGTATTTAGATAAATAAATAAACGTAATGCTTGTATCACGTTGGAGGAGTTCCTAAATAAAAAATCTTCCAAGGCCCACAGAACCAAAACTTACCAAAAATGTCATGGCATTTAGACAATATTATTCTGTGAGGCTTGTGGGTAAGAAGGCATTTTTCTACCATACGTTTATCTCTTTCTATTTTTTTATTTTATGAATATATAAATGAAATTGACACTCAAAAAATGAGACATCTGGGGACAAAATTATCCCAGGACATTCACATATAGGGTGGCCTTGACTGGTTACATCCATGGTTTAAAATATACTCTATTCTTTTCCCCTTTTAAATAGATCTTTGATAACTGAACACCCACTCAAACAAATATAACACTTTGTTAATGTTTTAAAACTTTTACTGTGTACTACTATGATTTACATTTTTACATTTTACATTCTATTTCTGACTCTAGACAATGTCCTTGCCTCAAAGGAAAGGACAGAATCTGTAGAAGATGCTGTTAGTGCTCTTCCATATGCCGTTAGCATTCATCATTCAAGTGTATGTCAGCAGTATCCTAGTACAAGCATTTGCCCTATTGTAAACCTGAGGGATTTTCAGTGCATTGGCCAGAAGTGCTGGAAAGTTAATATACCAGGCAGCATTTCGAGAATGATGAATAAGAGTTAGAATAGTTACCCCTCCTGTTTCCTTGCCCTTACCCCCTTGTAAATGACAACTTTGAGGCATGTTTTTTCTTTTTTTAAAAAACTATCTCCCAGAGCTCCTTCATCAGGATTGAACCACAGTGGCTTAAAGCAATAACTTGTTTCATAGCTGGCTTAATTACTGGCTTATTTCATTTTTATCTCATTGTCCCTCTCTCCTACTGGTACTTCCTGGAATCACATTACAAACAAACTACTTTCACCATTAATCATTGTTTAAATATCTGCTTCTGAAAGAAGCTAGCCTAAGTTAGTATTTTGTCCATTAAAAAAAATCCTTTTCTGGCAAAGTGAAAGAAGCTAGAAAATAAAAATTAAAAAAGTAAAAACCATAAAAACATCCTTAATGCACAAACTAGTGTTTGGCCTTTGGAATACCTTCCATAAATGTCTGTCAAATGACTTGTACATGTAGATCATTTCCATTATACTCACTTTCTCTTTATAATGACATAAAAATGCAATTTCTAAAGTAAACCTTTGCCCAGCATATTCAGTCTTTCTTCTTAAGTAACCACTATTTTTTTGTTGCATCTCAAGTTTACATAATTTGAAAATGGATTCAAGTCGTTCACATTTCCCTTCTTATTTTCCTCTTACTCTTCTGCTCATGACGTCTATTCCAGGCAAATAAACGTCCTCTGGATTTCCTTTATTTCTTATGTAATGCCTTTGCATCAACCACATTTGTTTGTATAAAACATCTTTAATGTCATGTTTACTAGTAGAATATCTGCACCTTATATAAACTCCATAAATTAAAATATATTAAAGTGTCAAAAAATTCTGTGAGTATGTAAGACTTTCAAAGCTAGACATTTCATTAATTTTAACTATAAGGAGTAATACAAAAAGCTATAATTATAACAGATAGTTATATGGCCATGTTATTTTGTGTAATTCATTTGGGCAACTGGCTGATGTCAGTTATATGACATTTATCAGCATGACTTTAATTAAATTAGAGGAATATCTCTTTTGTTTACTTTTTTCTGGATGTTGTAAGATAACTCTAACAAAATCTAACATTAACATACAAAAACTAATTGCCATCCAAGAATATGATACCTATCAAGTTTGTCCCTCAACAATGAAGTTGGTGGTAAAAGTTTTCTCAGACAAACAAAAGTTAAGAGAGTTCATTATGACTAGATCTGCCTCACAAGAATTACTAAAGGAAATTTTTCCTGCTGAAGGAAGAGGATGCTAATTAGTAACATGAAAACATGTGAATATAAAACTCACTGGTATAAGTAAGTACAATGGCAAATCAAAAACATTCTCATAATGTAATGACAGTGGGTAAATTATAGTGTAAAAATTAAAGAAAAAACTATAAAAAACTGCAATCCTTTGTTAAGTGATGCAAATTATATTTAAAAAGTAAGTTGTGATGTTAGAAACGTAAAATGTGGGAAGAGGGAGAATAAAAGTGTAGAATATGTGTAGACAATTAAAAGTGTAGAATATGCGTTAACAATTAAAGTTAAGTTGTTATCAGCTTATAAAATGTTTTATATAAGCCTCAGACTATCCACAAAGCAAAAGCTTATAATACATACACAAATGATAAAAACAAAAGACCCAGAGCATACTACTACACAAAGCCATCAAAACACAAAGGAAGAAAGCAATAGAGGAAGAAATGAACAAAGAATCTATAAAACAACCAGGAAACAATTGACAAAATGACACTAGTAAGTCCTTACTCATCCATCATTACTTTGAATGTAAATAGATTAAATTTTCCAATCGAAAGGCATAGAGTGGTTGAATGGATTAACAACAACAAAAAAAAAAACAAGACCCAAATATGTGCTGCCTACAAGTGGCTCATTTTACCTAAAAGGACATACATAGCCTGAAAGTAAAGGAATGAAAAAAGATATTCCATGTACATGAGAACAAAAAGAGGGCAAAAGTAGTTATACTTATTTTAGACAAAATAGTCTTTAAGTCAAAAACTCTTAAAAGAGACAAAGAAGGTCATTATATATTGATAAAGTTTATTTACTCAAGACATAGTAAATAGAAGTATATATGCATCCCAAATCAGAGCACCTAAATACATAAAGCAAACATTAAGAGATCTGAAGTGAAACATAGCCTACAACATAATAGGAGGCAATTTCAATATTCCACTTTAAGCAATAGACAGAAAAATTAATAAAAAAAACACTGGACTTGAATGACACTTTAGAATAAATAGACCTAACAGACATATACAGAACATTCGGCCCTGAATAGCAAGAAAACACAGATTCTTCTCAAATACACATTTAACATTCTCCAGGATAGATCATATGTTAGGCCACAAACAAGTCTCAACAAATTTAAGAAAACCAAAATCATATCATGTACCGTTTCTGACCACAGTATAAAATAAGAAATCAATAACATGGGAAATCATATAAAATTAAGAAATATGTGGAAACTAAACAATATGCTCCTAAATGACTATTGTGTCAAAAGAAAAAATTAAACAGGAAATTAAAAAAAAATCTTCAGACAAACAGAAATGAAAACACAACATAGCAAAACTTCTGGGTGTAGCAAAGGCAGTGTTAAGAAGGAAGTTTATATCAATAAATTCCCACATCAAAAAAGAAGAAATACCTCAAGTAAAACACCTAACATTGTACCTCAGGGAACTAGAAAAAAGAAGAATGAACTAAACCCAAAGTTAGCAGAAGAAAGAAAATAACAAAGATCAGAGCAGAAATAAATGAAATAGAGACTAGAAAAGCAATAGAAAAAAATCAATAAAACTAAGAGTTGTTTTTTTGAAAAGCTAAACAAAATTGATCAATCCTTAGCTAGACTAAGAATGAAGAGAGCAGGCTCAAATAAATAAAATCAGAAATGAAAGTGAAGACATTACGACTGATAACGCAGAAATACAAAGGATCGTAAGAGACTACTATGAACAATTACATACCAACAAATCAAATATCCTAAAAGAAATGGATGAATTATCAGAAATACATAGTCTACCAAGAGTGAATAATAAAAATTGGAAATCTGAAAAGACCAATAACAGTTGAGATCGCATCAGTATTTAAAAGTTCTCATATCAAAGGAAAGCTGAAGACCAGATGGCTTCACGGGAGAATTCCACAAATATTTAAATAAGACCTTATACAAATCTTTCTCAAACTCTTTTGGAAAACTGAAGAGGAAGGGATTCTTCCAAATTTATTTTACAAGGCCAGCAATAACCTGAGTCCAAAGCCAAAGACACTACAAGGAAAGTAAACTACAGGCCAAAATCACTGATGAACTTAGATGCAAAAATTCTCAATGAAATACTAGTAAACCATATTTAACAGTTTATTAGAAGGATTATTCACCATGACCAAGAGGGATTTATCCCTGGAATATAAGGTTGTTTCATTATATGCAAATTAATAAATGTGATTCAACATGTGAACAGAATGAAGAACAAAAACCATATGATCATTTTAATAAATACAGAAAGAAAATTTGACAGAATTCAACATCCTTTCCTGATAAAAAAAACTCTTAACAGATTAGGTATAGAAGAAATGTTATACAAAAGAATAAAAGCCATAAATGAGAAGCCCACAGCTAACATTGTGCACAACAGTAAAATGTCGAAGGCTTTTTCTCTAAGATCAGGAGCAAGACGAAGATGCCCACTTTCACCACTCTTGTTTAACTTAATACTGGGAGTCCTAGCCAGAGCAATTAGGCAAGAGAAATAAATAAAAGGCAATCAAACAGAAAAGGATGAAGTAAAATTGTCCCTTCTTGCTGAAGATATGATCTTATACAGAAAATCCTAAAGACTCTACTGAAAACTGTTAGAACTCATACACAAGTTTAGTAAAGTTGCAGGATACAAAATAAACTTAAAAAATCAGTAGCGATAACAATTTTTATTATTTGTACAATAACAACAAACTGTCTAAAATAGAAATTAAGGAAACAATCCCACTTGTAATCGCATCAAAAAATACTCTGTAGTGAAATTAACCAAGAAAATGAAAGATCTGTATGTTGAAACTATAAAACACTGATGAAAGAAATGGAAGATGACACAAGTAAATGGAAAGATTTCTATGTTCATAATTGGAATAATTTTGTTAAAATGTTCATACTACATAAGGCAATCTAAAGATTCAACACAATACCTAACAAAATTTACATCTCATTTTTTATAGAATTAAAAAACATTCTAAATTTTGCAAGGAACCACAAAAGATCCTGGAGAGCCAAAGCTGTCTTTACTAAAAAGTATAAAGCTGGAGGTATCACACTACTGGATTTCAAAATGTATTACAAAACCTATAATAATCAAAACAGCATGGCAAGTACATAAAAACAGACCAACAGAATAAGACAGATAGTACTAAAATAAACCTACACACCTTTGATCAATTGATTTTTGACAAAGGTAACAAGAATACACAATAGGGAAAGGACAGAATCTCCAAAAAATGGTATTGAGAAAACTGAATGTTCACACACAGTAGAATGAAACTGTACCCTTTTCTCACTCCTTATACAAAAATCAACTCAAGGTGGATTAAAGCTTTAAATGTAAGGCCTGAAATGAAAAACTACAAAAACATAGGAGAATATCTCCATGACATTGGGGTGGGCAGTGGTTTCTTGCATATTACCCCCAAAACAGTTAATCGAAGTAAAAATAGATAAACGGGATTGTGTCAAACTAAAAAGCTTCACACAGCAAAGGGAACAATTAATACAATAAAGAGACAACCCACGGATTGGGAGGAGGTATTTGCAAATCACACACTGGATAAAGTGCTAATATTCAAATTATACAAGGAACTCAAGCTACTTAATGAGAAAACAGATAACCCTAATAAAAAGAATGGGCAAAGAATATGAATAGACATTTATCAAAAGAAGACAGACAGACAGCATATATATATATAGTATTTTATATATTATATATGTAAAATACTTAATATCTCTAATAATCAAATAATGCAAATTAAAATTACAATGAAATATCACCTCACACCTTTTGGATTGGCTATCATCAACAAGGTGAAAGAAAACAAGTGTTGATGAGGATATGGAGAATAAGGAGATCTTATCCACTACTGGTAGCATTGTAAATTAGTATGGCTCCATAAAAACAGTATGGATGTTCCTCAAAATAATTAAAAGTACAATGATCACATGTTCCAGAAATCCCACTTCCGGGTACATATGCAAAAGAAAGGAAGGCAGTATACTGAAGAGATATCTGAACTCTCATACTGTTGTAGCACTGTTCACAACAGGTAAGATTTGGAAGCAAGCTAACTGTCCATCAACAAATGAATGGATAAAGAAAATGTGGATCATATAAACAATGAAGTACTATGCAGCCATAAAAAAGAATTAGATCCTGTCATTTGCAACATCTTGGATAGAACTGGAGGTCATTATATTAAATGAAATAAGCCAGTCACAAGACGACAATCATTGCATGTCTCACTTATTTATGGGCTCTAAAAATTAAAACTATTGAACTCACGGAGACAGAGAATAAGAGGCTACAAAGGGTATTGCAGGGGTAGGGGGCAGGTGGGGATTGCTAATGGGTACAAAAATTTGTTAGAATGAATAAGTCCTAGTATTTGATAGTACAACCAGGGGGACTATAGTCGATATAATTTAATTGTACATTTAAAAAATAACTGAAAGTACCATCACATTGTTCGTAGCACAAAGGATAAACGCTTGAGGGGATGGATACACCATTCTCCATGATGTGCTTCTTTCACATTGAATGCCTGTATCAAAACAATTCCTGTACCCCATAAATATATATACCTACTGTATACCCCAAAATATAAAAAATTAAAAAAAATCATTTAAAAACTCCAGGAAACTCTGTCATTTGGAATAACATGGATGAAACTGGAGCACATTAGGTTAAGTGAAATAAGCTGGGCACAGAGAGACAAATATCATATAATCTCATTTGTATGTGGAATCCAAAAAGTGGAACTCAAAGGAATAGAGAGTTAAATTCTGGTGGTTACCAAAGGCTGCAGTGGTGGGTGGATGGAAAAATGAGAGATGTTTATCAATGGGTGCAAAGTTCCATTTAGACAGGAGGAATAAGTTCTGGTGTCCTTTTGCACAGCCTAGGACCTATAGCTAATAATTACATACTGTATATTTCAAAATAGCTAAAAAAGGAGGATTTTAAATATTCTTACCACAAAAATGATAAATGTTTGAAGTGATAGATATGCTAATTAGCCTGATTTGACCATTCCACAATGTATTATATATATATATGAATTGAAACATCATATTGTATCCCATAAATATAAGTTGTCAATTAAAAATGAAATAAAATTTTAAAAATGAATAAAATATTATTTGAGTTGTAATTCCACTCCCAGGTGTATATCCAACAGAAATGCATAGTTATTAATATATTTACCAAAAGCCATGTACTAGACTGTTGGTAGCATGACTATGGATAGCAGAACTATTGATAGCAGTTGCCTCATGTTGGAAACTACCCAAATTCTCATCTATATCAACATGCGTAAATACACTGTGGTATCAATAGATTATTATTCAGTAAGAGGAATGAACAATCTACAACCACATACAATAATATGGATGAATCTCACAAACATATTGTTGAGGAAAAAATATATAGCCACAGAGTAGATTTGACTGTTTGATTCCATTTATATAATACACAAAAACAGAAAAAAGCAATAGAAAACTTTTGAAGTAAGGATAGTAGTCACCCTTCTTGGATGTTTATTACTAGAAGAGACATGAAGGGGGATCCTGAGTTTCTGGCTATATTATATTATGTTTCTTGATTTGGATGCTATTTACACAGTTGCATTCAGTTTATGAAAATTCACTCTTCTGCATATGGCTAGCCAGTTCTCCCAGCACCATTTATTAAATAGGGAATTTGACTTGTGAGACATACTCTACATACAACTTTGAGCAATTCCTCTTTGTTAAAAAGGGTGTCGCCTGTGAAATATGTGTCATTTTGGCTGCTATGAATAATAAAAGATAAAATCATTTTTGCTACAAACACAATATGATTTTGACCGTATATTCATGTGACAAAGAATATTTCAGAAATTCTTATTGGACACTGAACTGGACTAGATTCACAAATACACATCAGCAAATACAGACTAATGAAGCAGCTATTTTACTATTTAATAAAAGAAACAAAGCAGTATAACTGATTGTTATAGTAGTCCCAAGAATAGACCCTGAAGAAACATATACAGAAGAAAATTTTAGAAGTTTTACATGTGTTTCATTTTGTCAAAAAATGAAGGCAAACATAAGATCTGAAGATCATCAAAGTGAAGCTGTCACCTTGAAAGTGAATCATTGTGGTAGAAAGACATCATACAGACCTGGTAATTGTACATAATTGAGCATCAGTTTATACTATAGAATTTTACCACACTTGAGACACTTCACCCAGGAGATGGATATACCAGAAGTATACTATGGGAATATATTTGGCTACTAGAGCCCATACCGTTAGATTTACATTTATACCAAATTCATCTGACATACAGAAGTGAAATAATAATAAAATATATGCACACAAACCCAGACAATCTGCATATTTGTAATTGAAAAGCTACTCAAATGTACACAATTTTTTTTCCTCACAGAGGTCCATCGTGGAAAGCTTCTTGAGTGATTTGTGCAGTAAATAGATATTGTGTAATAAAGGGAAATAAATAACCAATGCTAAGACTCAGGATGACAGACTGAGACCCAGCATGTGTCCTGATTTATGAACCTCCAGAAGTGTCAAATTGGAAACTCAGCAATCATGTCAAGAACCACAATATTGCAGAGAAAGAAACAGCTCAGTTGATTGAATAGTAACCAATCTTTCACTTCATGTTTTTTAGCTAGCTATGTTTAATTATCGATATACATTCTTGACTGATAAAAATTCCCAAAACATCTCTCTGAGGGAGGAATGTTATTTATACAAAAGAAATGATTACCTTTTGAATATACATTGCTGCAGAACAAAGAATAGTTCTGTAGCAATTTCAGGACTGACTGTATAGCATGAGAATTAGAAGTTTGTGTAACTGATTTTTAGAAAGCAACTTTGATTAGTAGTTAGTTGTGGGTTATAACCTTGGATTTGTGATGAAATAGCTAATTTAAATGGGAAAAGTTGATTTGCTGCGATCTTAGTTTTCTCAGCTCCCAAACTGAAATGATGACAACTGCAGAACCACAGAATTATTGTGAAGATAAAATTCAATAATGAATAAAAGCATAAAGGATCCTACTAAAGCAAGGTGCTATTGCTTCTCTGTATAGACAAGACTAAACAATGGATTATAGTTATCAACAAACATTCAAGATATGCTAGGTAGTACACACTGTGGATCTCATTGATCCCACAGAGTACACCAGAGTTCCAGGTAGAAAATACCAAGCTGAAAGGCTTAAATTGCAGGTCAATCTTTTGTTGGGATCAGGAAAAAGGTAGAAATAGCAGTAGGCTGTTCTGAGGCTAAAATCATAAAAAAATGTTAGGCATGATCAAGAATGAAACTCAAAACAAGGAAACTACCATTATTGTAACCTTATATAAAGCTAGGATACAACTATACCTAGCATAATGTAAGCATAGCTAACTGTTTGACATACAAAGACATATAAGGAACTGAGGACAGTCCAAATAATAACAAAAATTTAAGGAATATTAAGATATGTCCCTTCTACTTCCACAAAGCATTTAAACAAGTTTCTGTGGAAGACCTATCTATAGTTAAGCTTTGCAAAAGAAGGCACAAAATCACACTGCCACGTGTGTTCCTATGCAACAATTTTGCATGTTCTTCACATGTACCCCAAAACCTACAATGCAACAAAATAAATAAATGGGAAAAAAAAAAGAAGTTTCAATCGAACCCACTAAGAGGAAGAAACAAATATGTTAAGCATGTAGCTAGTATGAATGGATATTTGTTTCACTTAGATATTGCAGAGGAGGAATGTGGTTGTTGTACAAATAGAGAGTAAAGCGTAACAGATCAAAAAGCTAAAAGAGAGGGGAGTTATTGGCACATGAATAAATCCTGGCCACTATGAAGACCAAGTTGTTTTTTCTCTAAATCCCAAAAAGCTAGAATGCAGAAACAGCCAAGTATTTTGGTTAAATTCATGGAAGACAGACCCAGAACAAATGACTAAATGTAAACATTTTATAATATTAGCTTAACATTTAAGGTTAGTTTGGAACATGGAAAAGATCAATAGTTTAGTGCTATTTTCACACTCAGTTTACTTACTCCTCTATTGTATGGGGATAATAAGAAGATGAATAATCTAGAAAGATGAAAGGGAATAATGTACACAAGGCACTGAGAAAAGTATCTGACCCCTAGCCAGCTCTCAATGATAGAGGCGTAAATAGGCAATCATGTACTTTTGTGACATTGTTGGACTTTTCCGGGACTTCTTAAATCCTGAGTCACGAAGTAAAGGGGGATAGATTGGATGATCCCTGGGGATGTTTCCAGCTCTAACAGTTTGTGAAATACATTTCTTGATGCTTCTGTCAGAGTTGAAAGCTCATCTGATAAGGTTTTTGTGAAGAACTCACTCAGCCCAGTGCCTAGATGGACAAATAACACATCACTAGTCATATTGTTCCACTGGGTGGACTTTTGGTATATTTCAACTTGGCATTCTTATGGTCATATATTCAGTCGTGCTAAATGTCCGTTAAAAGAAACTCAAGCCAACCTAAAAAATGTTCCCTCCTTTCTGGGCCAAGGCGATTTTTTTTTTTTTTTTTTGTATCTTAAGAGAGGCATGTGTCACCCAAGTATACCCATTCATCAAAACTCATTGCATAATTCACATGAGATTTACACATTCTAGCCTATACAAATTTTGCCACAAATAAACGAAAGAAATGTGAACAAATATTGAGCTCTGGTAAATGACATGCATGGTGAAGAACTTGGGGTAAAGGGAACCAATGTCACCAACTTACTTTGAAGAGCATCAGAAAATAATAGGGGTTGGCGGGTAGAAAAAGGAATGAAGTGATACAATAAAATCTAGAGAATGGATTCATGAGCATTCACTGTACAATTCTTTCAGAGTTCTGTGTATTTAAAATGATTAAAATAGAATGTTAGATAAAATGTTCCCTGGGCCAGCGCAGTGGCTCATGCCTGTCAGTCCAGAACTTTGGGAGGCTGAGGTGGGTGGATCATGAAATCAGGAGTTCAAGACTAGTCTGACCAAGATTGTGAAACCCCATTTCTATGAAAAATACAAAAATTAGCTGGGTGCAGTGGCAGGTGCCTGTAATCCCAGTTACTTGGGAGGCTGAGGCAGGAGAAGCGCTTGAACCTGGGCAGCAGAGGTTGCAGTGAGCTGAAATCGTGCCACTGCACTCCCGATAGACTGAGACTCTGTATCAAAAAAATAAAAAAAAAAATTCTCTCACAGCAAACACAAAGAAGCATATTATTTAAGCAGTTGTCTGACTCACTAACACCTCTTTCCAGTGAAGAAAAAGATACCATCTGTAAACTATGGAAGTTTAAAGATACTAAACAGAACTTACAGGAGTGGAAATGGCAAAATGCTCTGTTCAAACTCACAACGTGTACGGAGAGGAGTTGGAAATGGAATTCAGGCAGGTCTCTTAATTTTCTAATCAACAGTGTGTCAAAGGCCAGATTACCTCCTTAAAAGTATGCTGAATATTGTAATAGACAAAATGAGTTAACCTTTGAAAGAAAGCTCATTCTCCTGTTTTGGTAATAAAACATGTATGTACTCCTTCCCATACTGAAAGATGAGTTAGGTGAAAGGAGGATATTGGGTTTTTACCACCGGTTGGAGGGTAGTAGATTATGAAAAAATATCAACATCCAGTCATAATTAAATACGTAAGTTGTTTTATTAATTAAATAAATGAATGTTGAAAAGTCATACTATTTGATCAGTAAAA
>NW_016107523.1:2508068-2529386 GCF_001604975.1 Cebus imitator | reverse complement strand
GTGGTGTGATCTTGGCTCATTGCAACCTCCACCTCCCATGTTCAAGTGATTCTCCTGCCTCAGCCTCTCAAGTAGCTGGGATACAGGCACCCACCACCACACGTGGCTAATGTTTTGTATTTTTAGTAGAGATGGGGTTTCACTATGTTGGCCAGGCTGGTCTCGAATGCCTGACCTCGTGATCCACATGCCTCAGCCTCCCAAAGTGCTGGGATTACAGGCATGAGCCAGCACATCTGGCCCAGTGAATCAATTTTTTTTTTTGAATGGCTTCCGTTTTGGGGCTGTTGGAAATTACTGGTTAAGATGAAAGCCTGAAGTTAGAAGAAAAGCTTCATATATACCTATGTAAAAATATTTCAGTTTATTATCTTATGTCACTTACAAGTCACAGAAAAGAAACTATCTAGGTGTGATATAGACCTAACATATCATTGAATGATCCATCAGTCCAGCATCCCAGTCATTAACTAATTAAGTGCCAAATGCAGCAAATAAAGTACTAACAACTCAAAAGTGTTCAGCAAGAGTTCACTAAAGCGAACCTTAAGGGGACCATTACAATTCTAGCACCACAGATTTATTACCATGTCACCAGCACACAATGCACACAATACAACTCATTCATCACTGTAAATTTGTACATCAAATTTTACACATTTGTTGGAATATAAATATTTTAAAAATCATGTAGATTAAAGAAGCATTTTTTTTCTCCCTTAGCACACATTGATTTTCATCTCTATGCCTTGCCACTCAAACTTTTACTTGCGAGTGCAGAAAATGGAAATTAATTCTGCAAAAACAAAGTGGTGTCACTCTTGCTCTTACAAGCATTCTCCACCATCCAGCTATTCAAGTTAAGAAATAAAAATAAATGAAAAACAATTTCTTACACAGAAAATATGACTGAAAAGCAAAATTCCATACATTCCATACATCTACCAATAGAACTTTTCTATATTTCAATTCTTTCTTACCTCCTTCTCTTCAGATTTAGGTGTCCCTCCTACCCATGCCTAATTCCCTCTTTACACTCAATGTTACAGTCTCTTCCATCTTCTATGAGAAATGATTCCATTTTTTTACCCCTCCTATGTCTTCAATCTCCATCTAGAACCATGTCTATTTTAAGAAGAAAACAAACAAAACCAACCAAACAAAACCAATCAAACAAAAGGCAAAAGAGTATTTCCTTTGGTCCTACACCCCACTTCCACCTCCTGATGGAAACCCTATGTCTTCCTTCTTCTTGGGAGAGTGGTTTATACCAGTGCTACTTAAAGGATGGTTTGTGTATAAGTAGCATCAGCATCAGCATCACCTGAGAACTTGTTAGAAGTGGAGAATATCAGGCTCCACTCTAGAGCTAATGAATCAAAATCTGCACTTTAGAATATAATTTTTCAGGAGATTAATTTTTGAGAAGCAATATGCTATACCAACTATTTCCACATCCACATCTCATATACCCTTCTTAACCATTACATTTTGGCTTCTGCCACTGAAATTACTTTTGTAGATGATAGCAGTGACCTTAAAGTTGCTACAGTATTGGAGAGTCTAAAGTCTTTATGTTTTCAGACATCCCTTCAGTACTTGCCAATTGATGAACTCTATTTGAAATCTTCTATTTTGATTAATATGGCAAGATTCCTTCTTGGATTTTATTCTACCTATTTGGCCACTCCTCAGTCCCATTCCTTAAATGTTGCTGTTCCCTAGGGTTCTCCTTTTGATCTTTTTGTGTTCACTTTACATATTCCCTCTGATGAATTCATGTATGTATATTGCTTCATTAACTCTAAAATAATCAGAGTAAAATCTGTGTTTTAAGCTAAGAATTGTCTCTTGAACTCCGTATCCACAGAACCAAACACATACTAAATCTCTATGAAATAGCCAACATATCCAAACTCGATTCCATCATCCTGATTCCTCCTCTCCCCTAATCACTGATACACATCTGTTCCTCTACTTAGTCACTGAAGTAGAAACATACAAATCATCCTTCATTCTTCTTTCTTCCTTATGCTTTAACCAAGAAGATGCCGAGTCATTCCCCACTTAATAGCTCTTCTGGCCTCTGTACCATTCATCTCTCTCTTCCCTAGATTGCTTTAGTTAAAAGCCTGCTGACGCTCTCTCTAGTTCAGTGGAACACAACCTTGTCTGTGCATTTGAATCAAGTGGGCTGCTTTAAAAACTACCAATGTCTGGGCCCTATTTCCAAAGGCTCTGATTTAACTGGTTTGGGGTAGAGTCCGAGTATTGGCATTTAAAAAAAATATGCCCTACTGATTCTAAGGTGCAGCCAGGGTTGAGAACCACTGATGTAATGTCAACCTTTTGCACTCCCCATCCTTCTTTAAAACTCGAGTCAGAGAAGTCTTTTTTTTTTTTTTTTTTTTTTTGAGTCTCACTCTGTCATCCAGTCTGAAGTGCAGTGGCACCATCTAGGCTCACTGCAACCTCTGTCTGTTGTGTTCAAGCTATTCTGCCTCAGCCTCCAGAGTAGCTGGGATTACAATTACATGCCACCATGCCGGCTAATTTTTTGTATTTTTGGTAGACATGGTTTCATCAAGTTGACCAGGATGGTCTTGACCTCCTGACATGAAGTCATCCGCTCACCTTCAGAGAAGTCTTTTGAAGATGAAAATCTTAGTCTTTTATCACTTATTAAATTTCCTTAATGTCATGTCCCCCCAACCCAGCCAAAATCGCTTTCAGGGTACTGTTAAAACTGTTTAACTGCCTTACAAGATCTTTTATAATATGGCCCTTGTCTACTTCTCTAGCTTCTTGGCTTCTACTGACTGTTTACAGCTACAAAGGAAGGAGCCCTAAGTATTTACAATGTTACCACACACTTTCCATTTGTCTATGTATCTCACATATATCTCACATGTGTCTATGCTTTCCCTCTACCTAGAATGCTCTCTACCTTTTCAGTTTGTGGCATTCTGCTTGAAAGTCACTGCCACTAATCAATTTTGTCCTTATCATTCCCTTTCACCCTACCCAAGCCTTGTTTAGGTGATCTTCCATGCTACCTCATTAGTTTCTCAAGTCATGAACAAGAACTTATGTACTTATTTAGGTGTCCTTCCTAAACTGTAAAAATGAAAATTATCACAAATATGCAATTTATAAACAAAACAAACACATACATTTAGTCAATACTATGAAAAGTATGTGATCAAATGTTTTGAAGAGTGAAAATGGAGTTTTGTATTAAGGGGAAGATGACGAAATGAATGATGAAGTGTGGCCTCAACTAATTTCTTTAACTGCTTCTCCACAAAAGCAAAAAAAGGAATAAAAAAATAAATATCAATCAATTCTGGTTAATTTAACATATGTACTATTACTAAGACAAACACAGGATCAGTGACAACAAAATATACTTTAGATTAAAATGTTGGTAGAGAAACCAAAAAGGAAAGAGTATGAAAGACATGAGTTATCCTTTCTAGGCTCCATTTTCAGATATGTTTGTTTAAACTTCAGCAACTCATGAATGCTATAGTAAGTGACATGAAATATGGAGGAAATAAAAGTAATTATTTCCTTGTTCTAATAATCCCATTGAAGTAATGAAATTGTTTAATACAAAATGTGTAAATTTATTTTTAACTTTTTCTGATGGCTTACCCTTAAGTTCTATAAAATATGTAAATAAACTTTAAAAATTAGTATATCAGCTCTTAAGATAGTACAGCACCGCCTTAAATGCAATGCTTCAGTTTATGGGAAACAAAAAACACTCCATCAATTGCTCCCACTATTTTCATTTACCTCCTGGAAAAATCATAACTATACATCCAGAGACGAAAGACCTGGAGAGAGACAATACCTTGGTGAAACATATGGCTAAGAAATATAGAAAGAGAATAGTATAATTAATTGCCTTAATTTTAAAAGGAAATTCTTCTGAAGCAGAATTCCCATAGTAAAAGAAAAAAATTGAGGAATTTAAAATGAGGTAATCTATATGAAAAGTGCTTTGTAAACTGCAAAGCTGTCAGCAAACATAAGGTATTATTGTTATTTTCTTTAAAACAAGATATAGAATAGCATTGTGCCGATACTACTTGCAGCAAAGGAAATATCCTTTTAAAACATAAAATGAATGCTTTGTAACCTAAACAAAAAGACACACATACCTTGCCAGAATTTGGTCTCAAACAAGACTATATTTTTCTAAGTTCTTTAATAATAATGAGCCATTTGATCATTCACTACTAATTTGTCTTTATTAATTATTTTTTCCTTTATCTCTGCATTCATCACAAACTTTTGTTTACAGTCTATTATATAACTGAGATTGAGTTAGCATGTGTACAAAATCAAAGCTGAAAAAGGAGGAATAAACATTCTGTAAGTAAATTACACAGTTGAGTATTCACATGCCTTTGGAATCCATGCTTTTAAGATAGACTCCACTTATTGAATGCATCACTAATTAAAAGGAAAAACTAAAGAAGGAAATTTTCATAGTTCCCAGTGGCCTTGTAAGTTATGGTAAAGATTTTGGTCTTCAACCTCAGTGCAATGGGAATTCACTGAAAGGTTTAAAGCAGGGAAGTGACACCATCTAATCTGGGCTTGAAAAGATTAGTCATGTTGCTAATTGGAGAATAGATTGGAGGGGAAGGCAAAAAAGATGCAGAAAAACAGAGTAAGATGTTAGGATAGGAGTCCAGGCACAGCCTGATGGTGGGTGGTAGATGGAAAGATAGGAAAAGATTAGTAAATTTAGAAGATAAAATGTACAGGACTTTGCCCAAGTTCTTCCCTCTGCCTAGAATGCATTATCTGGTACATGGCAGGTGCTTCATGAATGTGTTTGATGGGAAATGAATAGGGTTACAGAAACCTCACAATTTTTAAGGGGTCCTAGGAGCCCTGGCCCTACCATACTTTTCTCTCTCACAGGAAAAAGATGAAATTAATGGACTATGACCATTTCTTTTCAGCAAAGTATGCCTAGGTCACTGTGCTTCTTCCAGATTATAGACTGCATGTCATGTCTGAAATTTTTTTTTTTGCTTAAAGCTGCTTTGTTGGGAAATATTCCATCTTGCCTTCTTTGGCTTGACTTTTGAGTTATTTGCAGATAAATAAATAAGAGAGAAAGTTTATCCTTTTTTGATCACAGTCTAAAAAATAAAGTTTGCTGTTGGAAATCAACATGGACCCACACTTTCTTGTTGAATGTGAAGTTATAATTATCCCTCATGATGAAAAGTAATATAGACAGTTTGCCATATGGAATAGATGAAATAGGTGAGAGGCCAGAGATGTCAATTTGAGAGCTGTCATTCATATAGTGATGAATAACTTAAGCCATGAGTGTAAAGAACAAGGGCAAAGCCTTGGGAATGGTCTGAATAGGCAGATTAAATGCATGAAATTGAAATAAGACATTGAGGAAAGGTTATATTATTCTCACTTTCAAGGAAGAAGCTCTGGAGATAAAGCATGAGAGGTGGTCCCTCGATTAAGGAAAGTGAACCTTTTGGGTGGTCACTGATACTTTAGCAAAGTGATTAGGACACAGGTGACAAGAGGTTGGATATAAAGTAAATGATAGATACGCTTGTAGAGTTTATCTCAGCTGTTAAACAAAACAAAACAAGACAGGAGACTTAAGGAATATGAGCTACCTTGTGGAAGCAAAGACTCAGAAGCAGAGAACAAGAAAGTAGGAGTTTGAGTAAAATATCAGGGAGCCAAGTCAAGGTAACAAAAGTGGAAGATTTCCACTTAAAATTCACAAAAAATATTCTAAAAATTAAAATTTTGGAAAACGACTGAACATGAATATTGTACCTATTAGCCAGCCAGTTACTCTAAACTCGGACTCTTATCTCATTATGAAGAGGCGCTCCTTTACTAATTAAATCTCTAACTTGATTTTCTTTTTTCCAAATCCTGCCATCTTTTTTGCTTTTCCATCATTTTCACAAAAACTACTCTTCTCCTCTCTTTCACCATCTCTGAGTTTATCAACATTCTCTTTGGTTACATCAGACTCTAGTTTTCCTATATTCCATGGTCCATTTGAAAGTACTAACTTATTACATGTAACTAGTGCCAATGGAAAATTCCAGCTAGCAATAAGCACATCTATGTTAGTCACTGTAGGCAGAACTAATGTTGGCTCCAATGACAAGAATGCTCCTATGGTTTTCTCTTGGCTGGAAAGCAGTTGCTATATTGCTCCTGAAAATTAGAAAGTGTTGTGCCGTGAAGCAGCAGAGATTACATACACTGACTAATATGTTAGCTGCAAATTCCTATATGGATTCTTTCAATTTGAATACAGTTTGGGTAATGGTTTTGTCCTTAGTTATTTTTAAATAGACAGATAAAGTATATTAAATTTTCTTGAGACACGCATTAGCAAGAGGTTCAGAACAGAATTAGTATAGTTGTTTTCCAAAACAAAAGGTATCTGATATAAACCTGCCATGCTGCGAGTTCCAATGGTATTACTGACCTTTTAACCTCGTTTTTTTTTTAAATCTTTTTATTTATTCTCTGCTAAATCTCTGTGTCTTGCTGTTTAATAAGCTAACTGTTATTTGGAACCTAATGAAAGGATTTTTTCCCCTCAGTCCAAACCTTCCTAAATAGCCTCTTCATTATTCTATTCACTTTGAACATCAAAAAAACCAAAGCTGAAAGAGCTAATATGAGATGTTCATGAAAATCTCCATCCAGGGCATCATCATCCTAATTGGTTTATAACCTGCTGTGCTGAATAGTTCTTCCACTCATCCTAGTTTTTCTTTTTTTTTTTTTTTAGCCTTAAAAATGAAAAGTTCTACCAAATATCAGATGTTCTCACTTATAAGTGGGCGCTAAACATTGAGCTCACAACGACATACATCTGGGAACAACAGACCCTGGGGACTACTAGAGGGAGGTGGGAGGGGAGTGGGTTAAAAAACTACCTATCTACTTATCGGTTACTGTGCTCACTAACATGGTGATGGGATCCGTACTCCAAACCTGAGCATCATCCAATAGTACCACGTAGCAAATTGGCACATGTACCTTCTGTATCTAAAATGAAAGTTTAAATTTAAAACAGAAAACTTCTGTGTTGGGAAATGAACCAACAATGAGAAGAGAATATAGGATTTTAAAACATAGCTTCAATAATGACCCTAGAAACCTCAGAGGCCTTTGTCTAATTGACTGGAGAAAATTATCTACAAGGTACTATGTGTTTGCAAGCTTTCAGCTTACCTTTTAATAGCCACGATGGAAATATAAATTAAGGAAACTAAGATCAAATCTCCCTTTAAATCTATGTGGAAGAAAAAGTACAGAAATAAACAATGATTGAAAAAAAGACTTACATAGAAGTAGATGGTAAAAAGATAACAAAGGTCAAGAAGAAAGGTAATAAATAATAATACTTCTCAAAAGTTCTAAATTGTCTTCAAATTTATATGTTCCAGACAGTAGAAACAAAAAGCAAATCCTTAATGATTTATAAATATGTAAAAGCATTCCATCATTAGTGTTATTCCTAAAAATAGATGTTTATATTTCAGCTATTCTGAAAAAATTAGAATAATATTAAGTAGGTGCATTTGCACATTGCTTTTGAAACACCAGAGCTCTATTTTAAAAATGTACTTAATCTTTTTCTACTCTTAACTTACTGAATCAGAACCTTTTTGGCTCTTGAACTATTGCACGCATTCTCAACAGATAATGATGCCCTAAGGGGGTGAAAATTTGTTCTTGAGAGATAAAAAGTCTTAGATATTTCTGACTCATAATGGCTTGTAACTCTCCAAAAAAACCACAATGTATGGGCATATCTAAAGCATATCTGTGGTATTAAAATTTCACGGAGAACTGACTGGAAAAAATGTCTAAACAGGCTTCCTAGGGGGTGATGATGAAAAAAAGGTTGGGAAAGATTACCCTGATGTAGTTTACTTTAAAATATTTCCTGAATATAAAAATGACAGGTTGTATTGTATGGAATTGGAAAAAAATACAGATGGATACGAAGGGAAAAAATTAAGTTCACCTACATTTCATTTGACAACTGCAAATCACTGCGATGTATTTCTTTCCAGTTATAATTTCTGCTGCTGATTTACTATATTTTTACAAAATTAGGATCCTATGCCATAAATAATTCCATCTCCTACTTTTTTCCTCAACATTAATGCTGTAATAATTCCCTATATCATTAAATACTATTTGAAACTACTTAAACATTTTAATATTCAGTGATAAGTATAAACCAATCTATAACAAACTTTCTCCAAAAATTAAATTAATGTTTTAATAGTGTTGGTATTATAAAATACATTTCAGATTATTAATCACTTTCCAGTGATAAACAACCAAATTACAACCTTCAATAAGTGATAGATACTAAAGTGTTCAGTGACCAAATTCCTTATTCAGTTTCCATCCCTGTTTAAACAATGCATTTTATCTTCTGTTTCTCTCTTGTTCTTGCTCTCTTCTTCTTTTGAGAAGATTTTTGAAATCAAACTTTCTGGAATGTCTGTATATGAATCAGATTCCTACTTTTGCAACTCTAAAGAGTTGCCAGGCATGGTGGCTCATGCCTGTAATCCCAGCTCTTTGGGGGAATGAGACGGACAGATCACCTGAGTTCAGGAGTTCAGGACCAGCCTGACCTACATGGTGAAACCCTGTCTCTACTAAAAATACAAAAATTAGCCGGGCATATTGGTACACGTCTGTATTCCCAGCTACTTGGGAGGTTGAGGCAGGAGCATCACGTGAAACAAGAGGCTGAAGCAGGAGCATCACTTGAAACAAGAGGCAGAAGTTGCAGTGAGCCCAGATTGAGTCACTACACTCCATCCTGGGTGACAGAGTGAGACTCCATCTCAATAAATAAATGAAGAAAGAAACAAAAAAGAAAGAAGAAGGAAGGAAGGAAGGAAGGAAGGAAGGAAGGAAGGAAGGAAGGAAGGAGAAAGTAAAAGAAAGAGAAAGAAAAAGAAAGAAAGAAAGAGAAAGAAAGAAAGAAAGAAAGAAAGAAAGGAAAGAAAGAAAGAAAGGAAGAAAGAAAGGAAGAAAGAAGGAAGGAAGGAAAGAGAAAGAGAGAGAGGGAGGGAGGGAGGGAGGAAGGAAAGAAGGAAGGAAGGAAAGAAGGAAAAGAAAGTCAAATCAAGGAAAGAGGGCAGAATACAAAGAGTTTGGGACTAAGCTCTAAGAACTGGGTCTTTAAAAAAGGTGTACCTTTCATTTTCACTTAATTACCATTTGATTCTTTTGTTGCATTGTTTACAGGGCTATAAAGGTTGTTCTTACACATAATTAACATTTTAATATAATCTACAAAAAAAGAATAAGATAATGAGAAAGAAGATAAACATTTTCTTTTATTTACCTGGTCAGAAATTGGTTGTAATTGTAGAGCTCTCTCTCTCTCTCTCTCTCTCTCTCTCTCTCTTTCTCTCTATGTGTGTGTGTGTGTGTGTGTGTGTGTGTGGTGTGTCAGAGAGAAATATTCCTTTTGAGGTTCTTATTTTAAGTTTATTATGCTATTTTCAATTACTAGCAAGTTATTTACATTTTTAAATTATGTTTTAAGAGTGCACATATTTCTTAACAGATCTAAATGGCACATTTCTATTTCTATGTATACATACATGTTTCTATTATGTATGCCTATTTCTATGTCTATGCACTTATCTATGTCTATCTCTACCCTGATCTCTCTTTAAGTTTCTGTTTATATGTACAAGTTCCCAGAGGCTCAAAGCTCTAAAATTCGAGAAATTTGAAAGAAAGTAGAAAACTTATTTTCTTCTGCAATTACAATAGAAAAAGTGGGATTGTGGATAGTAATAGCTACCTGCAAAAATAATCTCGCCGAGCCTCTGATAGCTTGGGCAGCTTGTTATAAATGCAGATTCCCAGGGCCTTCTTATACCCTATTATGTCAGAATTTCTTACATTGGGAGCAAGATGTCCAGGAATGGCCAATAATGCTAGAAATCTTTGTGGGAAATGTTGTTTCATAGGGTTTTGGAGATGAAGTAACCCAGATGAATCTGAGGGTAACAGATAGTAATGTTATTCATATAAAGCTACAAACTATTAACTTATATTAACATATTTGAGTTTTATGTTGTTCTGTGACAGATAACAGGAGAGTGGAGGTAAAGCTGCATATATGTGTATGGTGGTAGTTGGGGGAAAACCTACTTTGTGAAATCTGAAAGGAAGTCAGGGAGCAAATATTTGCTATCACGTTTTTGGTACCCTCTGAGATAAATTGTCTGTTTCTCTGTTTCTGTTAATATTTTTAAGATCAATAGAATAGTAAAGATGGATAGTTTATGTAGCTTTTCTCACTTAATGTAGCATCCTTTCATAACGCCTTTCTACCCTTCTCCCAATTCTATCACTTTGTACAATAATCTATAATCTGGTCCTCCGCATAGTCCTCACTGGAGAGGGCACCCTGAACACATGGTCATTATTGATTTTCCTGGCAATCTTGTTATAAAACAATAGTTTGAATTATTATTTCTTCTTTCAAATGGCTTATAAACCATCATGAGTCAGTCTCCTGGAGCCTGGTCATCTCTAGGTGAACTACTAACATTTAATTGTTGGCTATGCAAAACTGAGGATTGCATATTAAATCTATGACAACTCTGCTGTATGACATGAATTCTGTGTGATATGACCTCATAAAGAGGTCATCAATGACCTCTTTATGAGGTCCTTCCTGAAATGATTTATATTAAATTTTTAAAATAATCATTAAATAACAGATAATGAAAAACTAATGCATGCCTGAAGAAAGAATATATTAAGATAAATTCCAAATCCATGAGATACATAGCACTTTTTCTTTGATTTTACCTATATTCTAAATGCTCAATATTAACACGCATTAAGAATCAAGAACTCTTTGACCAATGATAAGTCATACTCAATATAAATACTGTTGATTGGCTCTAGGCCAAAAAATGTTTTTTAAAATTGTGCCCTTTTCATGTCTTTATAAATTTCCTAGAGTTTATTTCTGTTATTCTCAAAATGTTTCCTCAGAAGAATTTAGTAATATTTAGATCCACTTAAAACAATCACTAGTGAAGTACAAATTAGCTTCCAAAATCAATCTGAAAACATACATCTGCTAAAAGATGGTTTTCTCTTTTATGTTCCCCCTCCCATCTAAAAGTTATTAAGGAAGAGTCTGTTGCTATGGAAACACTCAATTTGACACCATCTGTATTCAAAATTCAATTGCTGCAAGCCTTCAGCCAATCTCCGGTTTTTAATTGGCAGACCTTCCCAGTATGCTCTACAAATCTTTTTTTATTTTTTTTATTTTTTTTTATTTTTAGGAAGTCAGTCCATACAGCATACTGCAATGTAAAGCATCAAGAAAGTTCACAATGCAAGCCTCATTCCATTATCTTAAGATCAGACTTGTGAAGTTTCAAAGCATTACAGCCTTCTGATAATTACTTGGCATGGGGTGAATGCCTAAAATTTATTGCCAAGCTGTTTTTTTCTGCCTATTGGATTTCACATGTAAAGAAAATACTCATTGTAACAGTGACTTTAGTATTAGAAAGATCCTGAAAAAGAGCCTCAGTGAGGAACTTATATCACAATACACAGTTTAGAATGGTAAACAAATATGGAAATCACATAATGCAATTTTGGAATAGTCAGACTTAAGTTCAATATTAATTGGAATACTTGTTAGCACCTTTATGTAACCTTTCTACATCTTATTTTCCTCATCTGTAAAAGATCTATCATGAGGATTTTAAAGTATGCATTTTCGGGACTACACATACTTTATATATACTATAACGGCATTTGAAAATCTGTTAATCCACATGGTCTTGAAGATTATCTCTCCAGAATATCAAGTATCTGTATATGAGTGTTGCTAAAATTCATAGAAGAGATGGTTACAAAAAAACTGGAATTCTCTGAATAATTCTTTCTAAATAAGGGAAGTATATGACTGGATATTAAAGAAGTGTAAATATGCTTCTGGCAAGAAAACACAAAAAATAATGTATGCACAGTTGTGGATCCAATCACAACGTTTTGATGGGATAAAGAAGTAACTTGCCACAACTGAGCACTGGGGTGGTTTCTTGGGAGGTTTTGGTCAACCTACTACGTTATAGCTATCCTATGTGAACAGACAGACCCCCATAGCTAAAGATAATTAGAATGTTGCCCTCTGGAGTTCTACAATGTAGCAAGCTTGCTCCACCATACCACTGTCCTATTGAACAGCCAGCCTCTTTAATAATCCTTAAGAGGTAACATGCCAGCTGTACTGCTTACTGCTCCTAGGTTACCACATGCTTTCAAAAGCTCATGTCTTTGACCGATTGTTAACTTTATTTAATATATTTTTAATTTATTCACTTAATCTATCTCAGTGACAACTGTAATATTTTGATTCCATTCAAAAACTGACTGCGTTATCTTCATGTGTATCCTGATGTGAATGCCTTTATAGTCTTTTCCTTTCTTCCTAAATTCATAAAATGTATAAATTGATGAATAATCAGGACTTATGCTATGTAAGAATAAAGACAACTTTATCTGCCTTTGGTTCTCCCTTTAAATCTGTTCAAGTAGGTTTTCCTGTTCCGTTCTTCGGTGAAAATATAGGTAAGTTTCATGTATTTTCTGTTTATCATTAGGGAAATACAAAGTCCCATGTCATTTTGAGACATTAAAATTAGATTGTCCAGCTCAATATATTAATGAACACTTCAATCTGAACTTGCATATATGAATCCTCCCTCAAGTAGAAGAGGATTCAAGTGGGTAGGTCCTTTACTACCTGGAATAGTGGACATGGTGGGCTTCCTCTCTCTGTCTTGCTAGTCTTCTCTTCCTTTCACCAGCTGCTATTTCTCACCCTAACAAGGGTTAATTGGAGTGGAAGAAGGAGAAGTAAGGGGTGGAGAAAATTCTTACTTCACTTAGTACTGTCACTGTCAGAGTGTGACTTTGTGCTTTCTAATGTGAATTATCACTTGTGGGGTTTTGTGGAGCTGAAATGTATTTCTTCCAGCTTTAAGGTCCAGCCTCTGATTCACTTCTTCCATAATATATTCCACAATTACTTCAGTAGACAGTCAACACAAACTCATTTGAACCTACTTTGTGCCAAACACTGACGTAGGTTCTGAAAAATCAACGATGAAACAAAACACAGTCCCTGCCCTCATGCAGCCAACTGTTTTTCTCCTTTGAACTTTCATTTTTCTTTGGTTATACCTCTCATTTATGTTTTATATCCATGTTATTGTCAGTACACATCTGTCTTTCCCTAGATTATCAACTCCTTTACAAAATGATGCACACCTTACTCATTTTTACATGTCCCGCTTTTTCAATGGTCACTACATTATTAAATGAAATAATGAACAATGAATAAATGGATGGATGTACAGAGCAATAAATGGATAAATGAACAAAATCACACATTGTTCATTAAATAGTTTATATTACTCCTATGACACATACATTCTATCTAATATTATGCTAATTTTACTTGTTCTCCCTAATAATAAACACTATAATAAAGGATGCTGTATCATGGCTTTCTTGGAATATCACATAATTCCTAACCCAATACCTTGTATACTGTAAGTACATAATCAAGATTTGATGAATGTGTGAATATACTTTCCAGTATTTTAAACTTATATTTTCCCCTCACATAATTTAAATATTAATGCAAATTGTTAAGTATAAAAATTAGGGCAAGATTTAAATATAATTCAGCCACACATCTGGGAAATGAATAAAATAATCTCACTGCAGGTTGACTTATTTGTGTAAATTAGATCCTTACTAAATATTTGCAGACTTACATATTTATGAAGAAAAAAGTGATCCATATCATCTATTCTGTCTCTATTAGAACAGGGTCCATCTATGTTTAATTTGCTGCCATAATTTTGAAGGTAAAAATGTATTTAGGAAGCATTCAATGACTTTTTTCTAGGGACAGTTCTTAATCTAGCTACAATAAGGGATTGTGCCTGTCCTTAAGTTGCTCACAACGTATATGAGAGAGAAATTTGGAATGTTCACTACTGTACATATTGAAGGATTTATTATATTTATAATTAAATCATACCAAATCACATATGGATATAATTTAATCATCTTTTGTTATTAGCATAATGCATTGATATACTGAAGAATCTAATTTTTCAATGAAATAAGGATCTGTCCAATTTAGCATACTAAAAAAGAATAAAAATTTTATTAATTTACATTTCAAATCAGCATTATTTTATTATCTTAAGATTCCCTTTATTTGTATTCCTTAAGGATGCCAGTTCCGGTTTTAAAAAAATCCACTTTGTATTCAATACGTTTTTATCTGAACTAGACAATCATATATATATATGTCAGGTATTTTAAAGGATGAAATTTTTAATTGGAAATCATCTGGCTCCTATTCTCATGGTGAAGACCATTACATAGTGTCAAAAACTTATTTAAAGTTTACCTGTTTTGAATTGCCATATATCTTGTTGATGTATATATTTAGAATCAGGACACAAATATAATGTAATGATGCAATTAAATCAAAACATAAACAAAATATTGTTAATATTATTAAATTAAGGAACTCCCAAGTGCCTATCATAGATTTTGGTAGTTACTGATGCACAGTATTATGGACAGTCTGGTTGTTTCAAATCCTAAAGTATGTAAAATTCATTACCTACCTAATGAAGTATAAAGTCAATTAGTATACTGTTTTAATGATCATAACACATTCTGTTAGTTGCCAGATGTTTATATTTATTCTACTTCTAGGGACAACAGGTTACTTAGTCATACACTTTATATGTAACAGGTTACTTAGTCATATACTTTCTTTATATAATGCAAATTTTCATTCCCATTTTATCTTAAGTTATGACATAACATTTTAATGAGTTCTCTGTACCCTCTCAATAGACACTTTTATTTAAAAACCCTAATCCAAATTCCTGCTTTCCAGATAAGGGGAGGAGAGCCGGGAAACTGAGCTTTTTAAGATTAAGAGCTTTCTATATACATTTCATTTCCATTTTGCTCAAGTCAGCAGATTCTGCAAAAGTGAACTGAGGAAGATTTCAAATGGCCTAGTATGTTGTATTCTGCATGGATGAAGTATGTGAACTGGAATCAGACCAAGATGCTTTTAAAATGCATTATGTTTATGAGGGATTGTTCTAAAAAGTCTCTGAATCCCATAAGACTGAACATTCACTTACCATTGCAAAGTCTGGGTCTATTTGCTTTGGGTTTCTTTTGGCTTTTTGTTTGCTTTTCTAACAGGGCATTTTATTAATCTCTTCAGGGTAATTCTAGTAATGACTCATGGTCATGGAGATGATGATGGCAGCCTGTAGCTCCCCTGTGAGACAGTCCATTCAATCAGTAAGTATTTATGGCATGCCTGTTATTTTCAGAACAAGATATTATATTCAGAATTTAAATAATTTAAATATAAAGGAGTAACAGTTTGATGCTTACTGTCTGTCAGGGAGATGAAACATATACTACATGGAGAGTGTCCTCAGAGAGACACAACAGTGCTTGAAATTCCTAACCTTTGGCATTTGTAACTTACAGATGTGGCAACATGAGAAAGAGACTCGCTCTCTCATCTCCATATTTCTATCTGAACTACCAGTTCTCCCAACTCTTCTACTGGAATGGTGTGTTTTCTAAAAACATATGTTGGCTTCTTATCTTTCTAAAATGGGCTAAACATTATTTTGCTTAAAGGCATAGAAACTAATCCCTCTGAGAATTTTTAAGTCCCATAAGTCAATAAATACCCAATATATTTGAACTTAATTGCAATAAACTATCACAAATTGATAGTTTACATAAATATACTAGTAGTATATATAAAATTGATATATATATGCATGTATTTTATAACTACATGCATGAGTATATAATATATATATATATGCACATATATATATTTAAACTTTCAATAACTGACTCAAAATGTAGACTCCTTTCAGCATAGGTTTGGGGACAGAACACCCATCTAACGCCTATTTTTAGAATAAGAGGAGTTGAATTAAATCCTGGTTCTGCTACCTGTGTGACCATGAGCAAAACAGTAGTATCTTTGATCATTGGTTCTTTCACTTATTTAATAAGGACAATATCTACCATTGGGGCTGTTGGGAAAATAAAATCCACTAATATATTTGTAAGAATTCCTCATCCAATTCATGTAAAGCACAGCAAAAATCTAAAGTATTATTCTTTTGTGAGATATTTTAAAATCTGCATAAAGTTAGATTTTATTTGTCCCATAAATAAGTGAAAATTTTGACAGCTTCCAATTGTCTGAAATGTTTCATACTCTGGAGTTCCCTGGAAAATGTTTTTAGTTACCAAAATACCAATACTGAAGGGAAACGTGGGAATTTTGGTTGTCCTGCCAGGCACTAAGAAAAAAATGAATCCCATTCTATTTATTGCTATGTATCTTAAAGTACGTTTGGCATGGTATCCAACATTGAGAGACACATAACCTGCTGTCCTAAAACTGAGAAATTTACAAATTTTTGTAATCATAGAAACAATTCCCCATTTTACATCCCCAAAGAATTGTGCCTTCTCCTTTTAGTGGTTCCTACAAGGGATTAGACTACACTAAATCCTTCATGAGGAATAGGTAAAGTGTCATTGTTTTAAAAGGCCAACGTGAGCCCATATATTACTGAGTTGATCATATTACCTTATCGTCTGCATAATTACACTTGATGTTCACATTTTCAGGTTGACTGGATTTTATCAATTCATGGCACATTTTTCTGTTTAATTATAGAGAAAAGTGTTTCCCCCTTATTCTGTGCATTTTAAGACTTGATTTTATCTTTTCAAACATTCTGTTGTTTGAACAGACAATTTTCTGATAACAGGTGAATCAAAGCCTCCCTGCTTTTCCTTTCCTCAACCAGTTCTATGTGTTTCCGAGAGCCAGCTGTGGCCCAGGGCAACAGTTCCATGAGCCTTATATGAAAGAGAAAAACCTGACTCCTATCTTCAGGTTTATTATTTCTATCATTGCCTTGCAGCCTTTGTAGTGGACCCCCAGTGGTTTCACTCCTATGACTCATGGTTAGGCTTTGAGATGGTAATAAGCCAAACCATGCAGTAATTGGAAACACCGAAGATAGAAAATTCTGTACACATTTTGCTTTATCTTTATATTGAAAGAAAATATCAGAGCATTCCACTTATTCATTCGGAAAATCTTGATGGAAAACCTATATTTTTCAAGGCCATTGACTGGAATTTAAGAGAAGCAACACAGTCAGTAAAGACAAATTTATTGAGCAAGTCTAAAAATTCTGTATGTAGACATTAGAACAGTTACCAATATTCATGCACCCATTTTCTAGGTGTGAAAATTTTTTACCTTTATATCAGGACACTATCATTGTCAACCCCCGAGAAGGCCTAGTGGAACTCTCAATAATGAGATAATTTGATTGTTATGGGCTGAATGTTAGCACCCCCACCACCCAAATTTATACATTGAGGTGCTAAGCCACAATGGATGATATTTGGAGATGGGGCCTTTGAGAAATAATAAGGGTTAGATGAGGTCATAAGGATGAGGCCTCCATAATTGGATTAGTGTCCTTTTAAGAAGAGTAAGAAGAGAGACTAGAGTACCCCCTTGCCCCACTCTCTCCCCAACATAGGAAGATACAGCAAGAAGAAGGTTCTCACCAGGAACCGAATCTGTCAGCACCATGATCTTGTACTTCTCAACCTCCAGAACTGTGAAAAACAACTGCCTGTTGTTTAAGCCACTCAGTCTATGGCATTATTTTGTAGCAGCCCAAGCTTACTAAGACATTAATATTTATATAGTCAGTAGCCATTTGAAAAGGAGGTTTCCATGTGTCATTCCATTGAATCCTAACACCAAACTGGTATGAAAGTTACCAGGAGCCCAGTTTTACAGATGAGAAAACAAACTGTCAAAGAGATTAAACAATTTGCCACGCATCCCACTGTCACTAAGAGGCAGAGCCAGTGCTTGAACCAAGTGTTCTTATTTTAGACTCAGTGCTTTTAGTACTATATTACTAAAGAAAAAAAGGCCAAAAGAATCTCTTGGATAAAGGTAGATGCTGTTAAACTGATAAACCAATATCAGCAGCCATTTGTTTCTTCACTTGTAGTTTTATATGAGAAAAAGCTCCTGTTTGTCTTAGCCCCTGAAGTAATATACTTTATTACCTTCAACTAACAAGAGTCCTGATAGTTACCCGTCCTCAGTCAAGTGTTTCTGTGTAATCAGGTAGATAGTATAGCTTTCCTCTAATCCAGAAATCAAGAATGGGGAGTAAGAAATTTAAGAAATGAAATTAAGGAAGGACATTCTTATGTATTTATCTCATTAACATAAAAGTAATAATCATAATTGTTTTCATCATCATTGTTATAATTATCTCATAACCAACTATTAGTCTCCTAGGTCTTTTTGTTAAGGCTCCAAAACTCAAAAGCTTTCTTTACGATACCCATATTTTCTATGTGCAGCCAGGCTGAATGGACCTGAGATAATTATCGTCATGTCCAGAAGCCATAAAATTTTGGCGGGTTCTCTTTTCTTTCAAGAAACAAGAACACATCTTATCCTGCATGTGTTTCCTGTACATGCAGGATAAAGGACATGTACCAGTAGTCTGTCACTTTTAGGGCAAAGAGCATGATTGGCATTTGTGGGAGTGTCTAATGGGGACAGTCAAAGCAACATGGGATCATGTTTCTGAAAATTCAGTGCAAAAGTCATGGATTGCTTGTGCTGAGGTAAGCCAGCCGCCAAGTTATAAGAACACTCAAGTAGTACCATGGAGGAACTCATTTAGAGAGAAACAAACTAGACAGCACCAACTCACAAACTAGACAAGTAACTCCCTATGAAAGTGAATCCTTCAGTCCCAATCAAGCTATCATATGACTACAGCCCCATTGATATCTGACTGCAAACTTATGAGTGATCTTGAGACAGAACCACTCAATCAAGTAATGCATGAACCCTGACCTACAGAAGCTATGAGTGATAATAAATGATTATTGCTACTTCAGGGCACTAAGTTTTGGGTGATTGATTGTTTTACAGTAACAGGTAACTATTCAAACTCTTTCCTGACAAAAGTAGAACAAGCTCAGCTTTCCCCTTTTCAGGTAAAAAGGTCACAATCTATTAATCCTTCCTACTTACTTTTTAAATGTTTTATTTAAGAGAAGTACAACAGAATAAAGACAGGTAGCAAGCAGTTTGTTCTGTTGCTTCAAATTATGTATAAGTAAATTTTGGTAAAGTAAGAAGTAGTAGGTACAAAATAATAACTCCTACAATCTTCTAGAACTTGAGAGCCAAGAGCATTTTTTAGGAACAGTCCATGGCACATGTTTAAACCTTGGCTTAGTTTTGTCTAAACTGCATGATGCCACCGGGGAGTTATATTCCTATTTATGTCCACAGGTGCCAAAATATAAAAGAAATTCAAGACTTTAGTTGCCATTCCCCAGTAGATCATAAGGTAAAAATGCTAGCCTATAAACATGTAGACCATCTCTTTCTGGGCACATCTCTTTGTATTTGTCTTATTAGCTCACTTTGTCTAAGTATAAAATTCTTTATTTATTGATAATCATCTTTATCATAAAAAAGGAAGGAAAAGTACTTTCTTTAATTGGTTTATTTAATAGTTATGTTTATTATGTTTAATTTTCAAAGTGCATGAGGTAAACATTTGTTAACTCAGATCTTTCCCCTTAAAAAGAAACATAACGAAAACACAAGCAATTACTAGAAAACACTATTTGTGTTCATAATTATGGTACATCACTTTAATAAAAAATAATTTTCCTATTATAAACTCACTTGAAAGATTTATAATTAAATATAATCATAACAGGTAATTTGGATTTTAAATCCTATTCAAATATATTTTGATATAATCCTCTTATACAACTAAAAAATGAAATACTTTACTGAAAAATGAAAAACATTCATTTCATGGTAGGTAATTAGCACTAATTTAACACAACTTATGGGAAGAAAAAACATACACTTATTTTTATACGTAATTTTTGTATACAAGTTATAATTATTCTGACAGAACTCTGAAATTCAGTAAGATATTAAAGACCATTTCTATTATTTAATGTATATTTCCAGGTACCTTAATAACTAAGTACTACTAAAAAATAAAAGAACTATGAGATTTATATAGGAAGAAACATCTGACATTATGAACCTAATGATGATAGTTGATGATGGTTAATTTTATGTGTTAACTTGACTAGGGTATGGTTCCCAGTTGTTTGGTCAAACACCAATCTAGCTGTTGTTGTGAAGGTATTTTTTAGATGTGATTAACATTTCAATCAGTAGACTTTGAGTAAAGCAGATTACCCTCCATAATGTGGTTGGGTCTCCTCCAATCAATTTTGAACTCCTTAAGAGAAAAGATTCTAGCCCCAGAAAAGTAAGGAATTCTGCTTTCAGATTGCATTTGGACTCAAGATTGCAACATCAACTCTTCCCTAGGTCTCTATCCTGCCAGGCTGTCCTACAGAGTTTTGACTTTTCGGCCTCTACAATGATATGAGTTAATAATACCTTAAAATCAACCTCTCTTTTTCTCTGTGTATGTGTGTGTATATATGTATAAATATAAATATTATATTATCAGTATTATTACCAATCTCGCTCTCTCTATATATACATATTTATATATCCTAATTATTAGATACAACAGAATAGAGGCAAAGAGACAGAAAGCAGCATTCCAAGTTCTAATGATAATGGTGAAATTGATCATACAGGTGAAATCTTGGACTGTGAATTTTCAGGTGATAATAACCTAGATAAATGTTCTCAAGCAGAAGGACTGATTAATGCACAATATATTTCTAAGGACAGAAAGGAAACATGGTATTTTAATCCACTTAATTATTCAACAGGAAGAACTTTACCACATAATATTTAGCCGCAATAATTTTAACAATCCTGTTTTGCTAAAGGCTATGAGACAGATATTATGTAATTTATGGTGTTTGTGCTCCAAAATTTATTTGATAGAAAAAGTTTGTTGCCGGCCTGCCTTCCTTCTTTCCTTTTCTTTTCCCCTTTTTTATGGACCAGGCATTGAGTAGACAGAAAATCCAAAATGAAACAAGATACTGTAAGATCATTGGATCTTCCAGTGTCAGCAGCACCAGCATGAAACT
>NW_016107523.1:2501062-2508013 GCF_001604975.1 Cebus imitator | reverse complement strand
TTCCTGCCTCAGCCTCTTGAGTAGCTGGGATTACAGGCACCTGTTACCATGCCTGGCTAATTTTTTTTTGTATTTTTAGTAGAAACGGGGTTTCATCATGTTGGCCAGGCTGGTTTCGAACTCCTGACCTCAGGTAATCCATCCGCCTTGGCCACCCAAAGTGCTGGGATTATAGGAGTGAGCCACTGCGGTCAGCCTGTATTTCAATTCTGATTAAAATTTTTCATAAGATTATCTTTCAATATCTTTATTCTTCCATAAGAATTTGCAGAGTAGCTTAAACATATAAAAAATAAAAAGCTAAAGAGTTCATTAGACCTACAAGGCAAATACTAATGGCTACTTTCCCTGGTATACTGATGGCTGCATCAGAAACCTGATCTACCTAAACACAATCTTTAACCATCAGCTAAACAATTTCTACACTTTGCTCATAGTATCATTAAGAGCCAGGATGAAACTTGTATTACTTGAATGGTTATACAGCAGCAGAAATAGAAAACAACACAGTGTAGGACCTATAAATTCATTATTCAGGCTGGGCACAGTGGCTCAGTCCTGTAATCCCAGCACTTTGGAAGGCCAAGGAGGGTGGATAACCTATGGTCAGGAGTTTGAGACAAGCCTGGCCAACATGGCGAAACCCTGTCTCTACTGAAAATACAAAAATTTATCTGGGCACGGTGGTGGGAGCCTATAATCCCAGCTACTTGGGAGTCTGAGGCAAGAGGATCGCTTGAATCTGGGAGGTGAAGGTTGCAGTGACTGAAGATGGCACCACTGCACTCCAGCCTGGGTGACAGAGCGGGACTCTGTCTCGAAAAAAAAAAAAAAATCATTATTTGGTGTGTGTCTAAATGCACCTATATTGTAAATTGGCAGGGTTGGGGGCTGTGTAGGGCGTGGGTAGTGCTACCTCTTCTCAAATTCCTTAAATGTAAAACAACCTCTAGGCTTTTTTCTCGGTTCACTGTTCTTTGGACCAGGTATCCTCTCTCTGTGTAAGCTCAGCCACTCCAGGTAACTTACAAATTGGTGTCCAGAAGTAATGTCACTCCTGAAATCTCTCTGTTTTCAACAATTTCTTTAACATCTCAGTATGGTCATCTAGCTTCATGTTAAGCACATTACTTTATCTCCCATAATCAACTCCTTGTCCTGAGTTTGTCTCTGGTTATGACGGTTATGACATTAATCTTCCAAAGAATTCAATCTCCAATGCTTTGAGGCAGGCCTTCTCCTAGACCATCAGTTTTCTACATGTAATCAATGTCAAAATCCTGTTAATTCTAGCTCCACCTCATGTCTTAATTTCACTTCTTACTTTTTACTCCATGGCCACTGCTCCAGCTTGGGCTCTCTTGCCTTGTAACTGGTCTTACTGACTTCATTTACTCCCTTATCCTCCACAGTGTGCGTGTGTGTGTGTGTGTGTGCACACGCACGTGTGTGTGTGCTTGCATGCATGTGCACGCACACACACACTCTCCTATGCTGATATTCATCTTCCACACCAGTATTAACAGGTCTAATTATGTATTCTCCTTTCCACACTTCCTGAAATACCTTTTCGTCTCCAGCTTTCTTCTGCTTTTCAAAGTCTTATTCATGATCAGGTCAAATTCAGCCACCTCCTAGAAGCATTCCAGGAAGCCCTCATTTAAAACCAATCTCTCCTCCTCTTGTTCTCTCTCAACATTTTGTAATACTGCTCTACTGAAGCACTCTTCCCAGACTGCCTTGCCTAAATATACTTGTCCAAATACCCACATTTGGTTGTGAGCTCTTTAAAGACCAAGGCTGAATCTTACTTTTTTCCTGTATCACCTCTACCATCTCTGATATTAGATAGCACAGAGTAAGCATTCAAATGTTTGCTGAACTGAACTGAACTCGTTAGTTGCCAGCAGCATCCTAGTGGATGTAAATTTTGAGAGCTGCTTGTAGCTATAACAGGTTGACAGCAGGTGCTAGATGTCAAAAAAAGGAAATTTATATGGTTGACTCCACTTCTTCTAAAACAAGCAACTCTCTAATAGACAACACCTGAGAGGAAGATACTGGCTGGCATTTCATTAGCAATAGAGATTTCATAAAAATGTGGAGAACAACAGAGCCTTTTTATTTTGCCATGAAGGATTTCATACATTTGGTTGCAGCAATGAATGATGGGTTGACAAAGCTGCTATAAAACTGTCAGTCAATTCAAAAATCATGTGAGAGAATTTTTATTCTCATACAGAAGAACATTCTCCCTTCTTTATGCAATATAATGTGAATTCATTTTCTTAAAATTTATAAGCTATCACTAAATTTCTCTAAGAATTCTGGACTGGGTTGAAAAATCCTTAGCTGAAAAATAATTCCAAAATAAACAGCTTCCTCTTAAAACTTGGCATTCTGTTTCAAAAGTCCTTCCCTTGGTTTTGCTAATAAAAGGCCACATTATACACCTTCATATTCTCCCATCTCTAGTTCCCTCTGTACCAAATCCATCTTATCACAAAAATATGTACCACTTAATGAGCATCTAATATGTGCCTCATATTTACTTTAGAAACAACCAGTAATTTTACTTTCTTAATCACCCTACTAGCATAAGTACTATTATTAACCCCACATGACAGATGAGGGAACCACAGCTTAGGAAAGAGAATTAACGTGGCCAAGTTCGCACAGCTAATAGATCACTGGGGTCCACTAGTCAATACATCTACAACACATGTAAAAGACAATCCTTTAGACACTTAAATACATAGAAGTCCAAACTATAAATAGGAGCAGCAAAAAAATATATCCAGACTATACTAACCTGAGGCCACTCCTAATATTTTAAGTTCTCAGATAAATATTTCTTCCTGTTTTTTTTGACTAACTAGCCTTTTCCATTTGATGTGCCTTGGGCTTTTAAATCAGAAAGACATGGACTTAAATTCTGCTTTCTCACTTGCCATCTTCCTAAGACCCTAGACAAGTTATCTAGGCTCTCCGAGTCTCAGTTTTCTGTCTCTCAAATGGGAATAGTAATATCTACCTACTAAATTTATAGAGAATAGTGAAGATTTTGCAGTATTTCCCACAAAAAGGCTTTCCCAAATATTTGTTTAATTCTATTTATATATCTTATTCCATCTTTTCCAAAGCAACCTCCTCCTTTTTGCCTTTTAAATCTCTCCTTTTTGGGGTGGTGGGAGGGGTGAGATAGCTAAACAGCTACCAAAAAGCTTATTAAGTGTTTTGCACTAAGCACTCAAACCACCCAAATAGATTATAGTTCAAATAACAAATGCTAACATTCTTTGAGTTTTTACTATGGTTCTGACATAAGCATTCTACCTTGATTATTTCATCTAACTATTCCAACCCATGAGATAGATATAAATGAGCCTATTTTACAGAGAAGAAAACTAAGGGCAGATAGTTTACTGAGATTAGTCATTTTTTCAAAGTCACAAAGCTAACAAGTAGCCAGTCTAGGCAGCCTGACTTCTAAAGTAATGCATGCTATTGCTGCATAGCCCTAAAATTGTAGTGGTGGGGGTTATGGAGGGAGAAGCTACAAAAACAAGGCTCTTAAATCCAAATGTTACAGGAACCACATTCACCAATATTATTTGTGAAATAAACAGAATGATAAAAGGAAGCAGTTCTTTGTTTCCAAATCCTCTTCACTGCTATGCTATGCAAGATATTATGGTAATATACTTTGCGGTATTAATGGATGTGAACAAGAATTTCATATAATTCAGATGTCTCCAAGGAAGCACATATAAATTCTTCTGATCTTACTGATTTTGGTCCTCTGACCCGGCCCTTTTGCCAAAGAAAATTACCAGGAATGATTGAGAAATTTAGAAACCAAAGAGTTAAAGAAAAACGAGCAACTTGAACATTAGAAAAAGGGAGAAATTTTCATTTGATCTCATTTAGATAAAATTGTTTTCTCTTACCTAGATTATTACTGCATGATTTCCATCAATATAATTATCGGAATACAACAGATACCATAGAAATACTTTCATATAGTAAAACATGGTAGTGGTTTGCACACCCAGTTATTTGAAGTTTACCATGAATATTTCTCATAGACAGAAATAGCTTTGTACTGAACTTCTCTTGATAAACTTCAATAACTATGTATAGATTTTCCCAACTGTTCAGTTATGAAATGGGATTTACCAAAGAAAGAAAAATGTTTCAATATAGTATTACATACATATATTAACTATTTTTTATTTAGCTGATTTCTTTGTAAGTATTTCTAGAAGTTTCATGGCAATAAAAAAGGAGACCAATATCAACAAATGAGAAAATACAATTTTATGAGCAAGTATTTTATTTCTGTCCTTTCCCTGAAAACCAAATCTTTACTAAAAAAATTCTATTTTGAACACGATTGAAACTTTATAAGTATTGAATTTCCATCCCATTCCATAGACTTTAAATGGAGAGAGAAACTGAAGTATAGCAGGCCTGCAAATGACATTGCTTAGATAAACATATCTTGCCAGAATTATCCTGGTACCAGCATTTAGAGGCTCCAGGCATATTTGGAACTGAGATTCCAGCTTAGGCTCTTAATAAGCAATATGCCACGTCTCAACAGGCACTTGCTTTTAAGAAAGTGCTTTCTTGGATCATTTGGATTAGAGTCTTTCCATTATTCTGCAAATATTCATAAAGGTACTCATTCCTAAAAGACAAAAGCTTAGAAAAGAAGAACTATTCAAATCACTGACTATTGGCAGAGAGGTACAAACTTGCCCTCTGGTCCTTCAATTTTAATCTCTATTATGAAAAAGTCAACGCAATCTAAAAAGAATGCAGGGGGAAATGGAAAATATTCAGATAATGTTGAACAAATACTGTATAATACATTCATGTTATTTTCTTCCAAGGGAAAAGTATTGAAGTTATTTTTCATTAGTAAAATAACAAATGACTCTCTATATAGTATGTTCAGATTTGCATAAACATCATTGCAAAATTTCTATATTTCTCAAGAAGGAAACTGATCACTTACCTGTGTAATGGGAATTCAGTCTCATACTGAGTAAATCACTCACTGAGAGTCACTATTTTGGGTCAGTGTGTTTCAACCTTTTGGGGAACCCTCAAAGTTCCAGTATGGTGGAGGAATGGTCCAGTAATGGTACAGCTATCTATGTTGATCGTTACAAAGCAATTTGCTCTTGCCTTGCTAGTTATAGATATGACATCCTATAATTTACACAAGCTCATAGAATACAAGTACATTCTTCCTTGTTCAAATTAGTTATGCAGAGGTTGAATAGTTTCTTGCCAAATCTGTTCTTCTTCCTAGGCTCACCAGTGGACGCTATTTCCCTACCTCCCTCGCAGTCAGATGTGACCATGTGACAAGTTCCATCCAACAGAATATGAACAAAATTAACACACGCCTCTTCCAGGCGTGGCTCATGACAAATTTTTATGAGTCATATTCATTCTTCATCTTCCCATTAAATGCATATGCATCTTATGCTCTGGACACAAAAGATGGAAGGAGCTTGGGCTCCTGAATGACTTCACAGAGGGCAGATTATTTTGGACCACATTAAAATAAGTAAATTTCTACTGCAGTGAGCCTCCAAGATTTGGGAGATTACCTGTTATAGTGGCTAGTTTTACTGAAATAATACATTAGCATACATCCACATTCATTGTTTAAGCAACAATAAAGAGATAAACTTTCAAAACCAGTAACAGCCTAATTTAATTAACAATCACTACAACTAAAAGACGACATGTCTAAAGGAAGTGAATCAAAACATACATAATTACAGACAAAAGAAATATTTAGCCTTAGTCTAATGATTAAGGTCCTTAACAAAAGCAACAAAACAAGATGGGAAATGGTAAATATACTAGAAAGAGTGCAGACTTGCAAGCCAGAAAGAGACATTTGCAAATTCCAAGCTCTGTTCTTTGCTTGTTTTGTAAGCTTCAGCAATTTGATAAACTGTTCTTGGAATCTGTTTTCTCATCTATAAAATGGGGATTATAAAATATAGCTCCTAGGATTCTATAAAGATTTGGTACACACACACATATACATACAGAAATGCACACACATACACACAACATCTAATGCTTATGAGGTACTCAATAAATTCTAGCTATTATCAATAAGTATTTACCCAATATGTGGAAGTATGACTAATAATACTTTAAAATATTAACATTTTACTCTTTCACTTCCCCCAACATGTTGACAACTAGTCATTTCCTTAGGGAAGGGTTACCATAGCAGAATATAAATTATGAAGATATAGACGCTCATGGTTTCCAAGTTTCAAAAGTTTAGGCTTGGTAAAAGACAGAAGATTTCAAAGAGAGAAAAAGATGGTTGAAGGAAGGTTTTCCTCCTTCCTGCACTACAAAGGATTCCCCGAGTTGTGGGAAGGGAAACGAGGGCATATTGTGGGGGAAGCTCGAAAATTTAATACCAATATGTGTGTCCCTGGAGGGAAGGAAGGTAGAGAGAAGTGAGGAAACCCAGAGAAATCTGAGAGAATTTGAAAGCTGAGCTGACCTGGACCTTACTTCTGAGGAGAATCTCTGAGGGAAATTGGATGGTAAATTTCCCCTATTCCTTCCTCTATTCCTCTTCCTGATCCCATGGAAACCTACTGACACAATGCACAATCACTACAAATCACTCTGCCCATTAAATGCATAGGAATGTAAGTCAGAAGAAAAGAGTATGCACAGAGCCTAGTCAGATGGGTCTTACCAAAGTTCCTGCCCACCCTAGTATGGCATAAGGTACAGTACAGTGATTTTTGATATTACACGATGGGGGCATCAAAGTAGCAGAAAGATCGCATGTTCTCACTCATAGGCGGGTGTTGAACAATGGGAACACATGGACATAGGGAGAGGAGCACTACACACTGGGGTCAGTTGGGGGGAAATAGGGGAGGGACGGTG
>NW_016107523.1:2473410-2501027 GCF_001604975.1 Cebus imitator | reverse complement strand
AGGTGATGGGGAGGAAGGCAGCAAATCACACTGCCACGTGTGTACCTATGCAACAATTTTGCATGTTCTTCACATGTACCCCAAAACCTAAAATGCAATAAAATAAATAAATGGGAAAAAAAAAGAAAGTCACTGCAGATGGGAATGAAAGATGCCCCAGGAAGAAGCCACTGCCTGCTTGGACCAACAACCAAGGATATGAAGGAGAAACTGGCATCTTCATGGATGCCAACCCTGATAGATGACAACTAAAGTACAAATGTTCTGCCACACTGTGGTCACCACACCCATCACTCCATGCTTTGCAACTATATAAGCCCTGAAGTGATTAAAAAATGGATTTTTCCTATTAATGGAATTACATTCGGTTATTAAAAGATAACATTATGGAGTGAAAATCTCAGTACAATTGTTATCATTTGCAATTATTTCACATTATTTTTATAAATGTGAAGGGGTACAGGAACTTAAGTTCTTATTGAATCTTGTCATGCATCTTGCTTTGAGTGTCCCATGCTTGTTAAAAAAAAAAACTTACTTCGATCCGTAATGATTGTTCTAGCCTCTTGATTGCTGGTCTTGTTTTTCAAATTTTGGGCAGCAGTAATGAGTTCTTCCAATTGGGGGCGTCTCTGTTCCAAATCCTGCAGTGTTGCCTGTAAGAACAAATATCGCTTAGTATGGGGCTCTTCAGCATTGTGTATTCCTTTTCCATAATACAAAGTAAAGTACAATGGTAAAACCAGCCAAAACACTTTTAGAAATAAAAAAGGTTTTACTGTGTGAGGGCTTATAGAAAATTTAACAGGAAATATG
Organism: Cebus imitator; assembly: GCF_001604975.1. Classification (NCBI taxonomy): domain Eukaryota; kingdom Metazoa; phylum Chordata; class Mammalia; order Primates; family Cebidae; genus Cebus; species Cebus imitator. Next base: position 2,500,211 of record NW_016107523.1, on the reverse strand, counting down.
CTTCATTCTTAGATACCAAAAATATTTCAGATGAAAATGTTTTCATCTGAGCCTTTAAATAAAGAAGATTTTCTTTATTTAAAGCACAATTGTTGTACTTAAAAAAGATTTTCTTCTTTAAAGGCTCAGATGGAGTCATTCCAGAGTACTTGGTATTACTTAAACCACTGCATGAGTGCCTTGAGTAAGAAATGTTATTCTGAATTATGACAATGTATTTAAAAGACAGAAAGCCATTTATACTTATAATATCATTCTGTCTGATGTGAAAAATAAGATATATTTATTTTAAAAACAGAAAGAACACAGAACTGATTTAAGAGATATTACTTATTTAACTTCATTTTACCTGAGAATCCTCATCTGTAAAACGAAAAGGTGAAGTAGGTGAGGTAATCAGCCTTTCTCCTAAGCTGCCTGTCCATAAGAATCACTAAACCTTTTTGCCTCACTCCAGAAGTAATGAATTTGTAACGGAAAGAGCTGGGAATCTTGCATTTTAAATAAATTATCTAATTAACTTTTATGATTTAGGCAAGTTTGGAAAGCATCAGATTAGATGTTAGTATTCGTTTTTTCCTGTGTTTTAAATGACTTTAATATAGCCCTATTTTAAATAAAAATACAAATAGAATAAAACCAACAATTTTTAATTTATAGGTAGTAATGTAAGATCATTAAGAAATTCTTCCCTTTCTTCAGTGTCTATCTATTGTCTCTGACATCTTGGTCTCTACATTTAAGGACCAAAACCTCTAAGACCCAGCTCTGTCTGCTCAATGCCATTGTGCAGAGAAGCACCCTAATGCATAAGCTTTTTAATGCTATAAAATAATAGTAGCTGAAATTAAATGCCACTTTTTCAGAGGTGAATTAATGGACAGTCTGGTGAAATTCAAAAGCTTTTTGATGTATAAAACTTGATAAATGGAACTATTCCATCAATAGGCAAAAGTGTAACAACCTATCTAGACGGATAGTATGTAATTTCTGCACAGGTCTCTGTTTAGTAAATACATCACTGTATACCGATCAAGAATCTTGCTCCAATAAAGGAATGCAAAGATTTTAAAAAAAATTATGAAAAAACAAAAGGCATCTGACTAGTTCTGGTTCTAAAACTCAGTAAATTTTATTTTAATTGGGGAAAATAAAAGTAATATTTACTGTTAGTTTATAAGCAATATGTGACAGATGTTTTATCCACATTTTCTCATTTTTCTCTTATAATAACCATACTAGTAAACAAGCCAGCAAGTTTGTATAATTTTAAATATGATGTTCTACCACATGAGGCCAAAGAAGGTGAAGAGACGAAAGTTGTAGATAGTATTGTACATGAAACTTATACAAAACTTAGTTATCTATCATGTCCTTTGACTCCTGCTGATTTTCTAATGATTTTTGGTTTGGGAAAGGCCAAATTTTGATTACTCTGTAGTGCTTCTTTTGTAAAGAGGTAGGGAAACAGGCTTTGTGATTTAAACTCAACTGCTTCTGGTAATATTAAAATAATGAAAATAACTTATCCAAACATTGTACATCTACTTTAGGCACTTTCTCCTCTCTGTATTGAAAAATTGGAGGGGCTAACTTTTAACAAATTTTCCACATTTGTAAGCTGTGATCACTCAGAAGAAAAATCCAATTTTCAGGTTTCTAACTTTTATGGTTTCTTTATACAAAAGAGTGTTTGAAATATGGAACAAATTGCCAAAGACAGCTATTGAAGTAAGTGGCATAAGTTAGTAGGAGAGCACTGAACACATTTTAAAGCAGGAACCATATAGTAGCATATAGATTTTATGAAATAAGCTGTTTTCCGGTGTTGGAATGTGAAACTTTGGTCATCTGTGACATGGGAAGCTGAAAGGTTGCTTTGGAATTGCTTACTCTAAGGTGTCCGAATATGTTCAATAGAATTTTTAAAATGGACTTACCCAGAAACCTCAGATGAAGTCAAATTTTCACCTCAAAGTTAACAAAGAACTTTAAATACACAGAGCTAGTAAAATACATAAATTCATTTACTCATCCATTCATTTAATATTTCTAAGCATTAGGCACTATGCATGTGGCAGTGGACAAATATATTCAGTATAGTCTGGAACTTAAATGAAAAACTGTGCTTTTTGATACTTAAATTTTTTAATATAACAAAGATTATCAGGCTGTTCTTCTTTGATTTAATATTAATTCACCCTAATTAGCCAGATTTTTTTGCTTATCAGTTTTAGGTACATTCCTCAATGTTTGCTGCACTTTTTTCCTTCTTTTAGGATTTCAAAGTTCATTTAAGAAGTATGCTGTAAAAGTAATTTGATCAAATTTAATCTGAACCTTAACAGGCTCTAAATTAAACCTGACCATAATGAACAGCTTTTACTGCTGAAATTAGCAAGCATGTCAACTTAGACTCAAAACAAGCCATTTTCCTCTCTAATGAACAAAATAGGTCTCAGGGTATTGTGAAACCTGTTCTCTAGTTGGGTGATTCCCTAATTCTGCTGACAGACACATGCTTTGTAAGCACCTGAGAAGGTTATTAATGACATCCTTTGAAGCAGCCTCCTTAAAAATCGAAGGAGATTCACAACTGCAATACAACTATGCATTTATGAAATATTCCAAAATGAAATTTCAACTTTTTATCCTACTCTTTGGTCAACACATACAAACATTCTTTTCAAAAAAGAAGCTGTAAAATAATAATGTATATTGCTATGGGATTTATCATACACTAATAGGCTCTTTACTTAGTGGTCTTTCAGTATAGCAGAATGGGAATTTTCTCCTTTGATTCCCTTTCTAGAAATAAAGAGAGGGATTTAATATAGCATATGCTTCAGTATTTTTTTCATTAAAATATTATAAAAACAGTGGTTAAAATAATTTCTTGCCAATAAAAAAACACAAGTGTTTGGTGAGAGTAACTATTGTTTTTCTTTTCATTTGGTTTCCTTTTAAATGTATTCTATTATTTGCTACTATAATTTCTTTGACTTCACAACTTAGTTTTATAATTCCAGAGCTTCTTAAATAAAGTGACTTTCATCTCTATTCCTTCGAGTCACCCACACATGATAAAATACCTTAGATCTGATCATTACTCAAACTACTTGACTCCAAAACATCCATCTACAAAATTCTGTTCTCTGCCCCCAATCTGCTACTTTTACCAGATGTTACTCTCTCAAACATACTGTTCCTAGTATTATCTTAATTCTCATATGACCTTTGGTCCTTTTCTATTTTCTCAACCTAGCTTTAGTCATACTAAACAAGTAGAATGCTAATTGTGCTTATTTATTTCTCTAATATGATCCCAGGTATTTGTTATACAAATAAGTGAACAAAACTAAAATCGTTACATGCTTACCAGTACCTAAGCATGATAACTGATCATGTCTACATGGATTCTACCATTCTAGAAGAAACAAAACACAGGAGAAGGAAGGAATCAATGCTATTTCTAAGGAGTCATAAGTCAGCTACTGGGCTTTACTAAAAACAGCTTACCCCGGGGAGATGAGAATTCATCATAGATTCCACTAGCTGAGTAAAGATGGAAGAAAAAAAAATTCAAACACAAAGTGAATCAGAAGTCTTTAATCTTACTAAGCACCCCCAGAGTTGAGTGAAGTGCTTATAAATGGCAACCCAATGAAATAGGAAGTTAAACAGTGAAACCATGCATATTCTAACTAGGGCATTTTAGGCTTTAAGACAAAATCACAATTTGTTATTATATTCATTGAAATGGAATTCCACCTAAATAATCCTCAAATAAAAAACAGTGCTTGTATGTCTAAGAAAATACTTTAAAAATCAAACGTCATATTTTTAAATTTTTCTATAAAAATCAACAATCTACACAGCATAAATGCCAATGGTGAGTTTCAAAAGTTGCAATTTCAGTAAATAAACATGAATTAAGCTGAAATGTAACAAGGCAGAACTGATGCTATTTTATTTACAACTTAAAAAAAATAATATTAAGAAATGAGAGGTAAAAGAGTTTATAGAACCATTTTATGTGTTGAAAAAAATAAGCATGGAAGTCAGGGAGGTACTAAATTGTAGCCTTTCTAGTAACTGAAAGAGTTTTGCTGGTGAGGATGCTAGTAATTTGTCTAGCTTTCAACCATCTCACTGAACACCTTCATTTTGGCTTCTATTCTTGCATTCAGCTGTCTCTCCAAATAGGGTGGGCAAATCAAAAACCATCCTTATTGTCTTCCACTTACTTCCTCACTTCTCATTTACATTTTATACTGGCTTGGATATTTTCCTACTTGACTAACCTTCCCTACTTCTTTTCTGAATGTTCTTTCAGCACCTTTATTGATAATTTCTTAACAATCTTCGTAATCAACTTCATAAACATCTTCTGACTGCAATTATCCTTTCTTGTTCTTTATTCACTGAACAAATACTCTTTAAAATGCATTTTACTTTATATAACTTCAAACTTGCAGAATATTTTCAAGATAAAGAACTCCCGCTTACCCCTTACCCAGATTCACCATTTGCCAACATTTTGTCACATTATTTTTAAACATTTATCATTTTACTATTCTCCCTCTCTGTGTATAGATACCTATATATCTAATATTTTATATGTATAATTTTTCTGAATCATTTGAGAATAACTTACAGATATCATGCCCCTTTACCCTTAAATACTTTACGTTTTATTTCTTAATAGCAAAGACATTCTCTTAAATAACTTCAGCTCAATTTCAAAGTCAGGAAATTTAACATGGCTTTAGATCACAATCTTATCCATACTCTATATTCAGAGTATGACAATTACCCATTAATGAAATTTATAGCTCTATTTTTATTTCCTGGTCATTACTTTCCTCATGCATTACTTTCAATTGTCATATGTCTTTAGCCTCTTTTAATCTGAAATAGTTATTTGCCTTTCTTTGAACTTTATAACACTGATAGTTTTGACAAACAGAGGCCAGGTATTTTGTAGAATATCTCCCAAATTGGGTTTCAGGAATATTTTAAGTGCTTCTGTTGTGTCACTCATTGAGCTAGGTGCAGTGGCTGTAGCAGTGAAGGAGAACATAATTCCTGTTCTCAAAAAGAAAACAAACTAGTAATGATGATAATGATGACAGGCAATAAAAAAGCAATTACAATAACCTGAGGTATTATGGGAGGGGAAACAGGGACAGTTATCAGAGCATACGGCAGAGATATCACATGAAATGTAAAGGTCAAGGACCGTCTTCTGAAGGAATCAAGCTTAATTAGTCTTCAGCTTTTCTTTATCTAAATTATACAAAATAGTTTAAAATACCACTGATCCTCATACCCATCTGGTGACCCTGAGAATATGCAGGCCTTCTATTATTGGATCTTAACTGACTGAGGGCTCTTGTTACTGCATTTTGAAGTCTATTGAAGCAATCAAAGTGTCCATCAATAGATAAATGGACAAAGAAAATGTGGTGCCTTTGTACATTGGAGTACTATTCAGCTACAAAAAAGAATGAGATTCTGTCATCTGCAACAGCATTGTTGGAAATGGAGGCCATTATGTTAAGTGAAATCAATCAGACACAGAAAAATAAACACTGCATGTTCTTATTTGTGGAAGCTAAAATTCAAGACAATTGAACTCATGGACATAGAGAGAAGAGGACAGGAAGGGTAGTGGGAAGGTAGGGGTGGGGTGGGGATAGTTAATGGGTACAAAAAATTAATTAGCAAGAATGAATAAGACCTAGTATTTGATAGCACAACAGGGGGACTATAGCCAATAATGATTTAATTGCACATAAATAATAAATGCTTGAGGGGTTGAATACCCCATTTTACATGATGTGCTTACTACATATTGCATGCCTGTATCAAAACATCTCATGTACCAAATAAATATATAGACCTACTATGTACTCACAAAACTTAAAATAAAAAATATACGAATAAAACAAAAAAGAAACAAGTAATTAGCATCAGAAATGTGTGGAAATTGGTACAACGCATGTTCCTTTTCTAAGCACTGTTTATCAGTATTGTAAACACCACTGATCATTTGGCTAACTTTAGAAATGAAAAATATAACAGCTGCTTAAGAAATTATTATTAGCTATTCAAACTCAAAAAACAGTAAGTCAGTCTGTGAAATTTATTTCTCTCTTTTTTTTGTAGTAAAGTTTCAATTTGTTGATATTTTGGCGAGTTAAAAAATCTCTTAAGCCTAACACCACACGTTCTCATTCCTAAGTGGGAGTTGAGCAATGAGAACACCTAGACACGGGGAGGGGAACATCACACACTGGGGCCTGTCGAGGGGTGGGGGCAAGGGAAGGGAGAGCATAGGACAAATACCTAATGCAATGGATGACGTGTTGATGGGTGCAGCAAACCACCATGGCACGTGTATACCTATGTAACAAACCTTCATGGTCTGCACATGTACCACAGAACATAAAGTAACATTTTTTAAAAATTAAAAATATAAAAAATAATAAGAGCAAATAAACAAAAAAAAAAAAAAAAAAAGAAAAAAGAAAAACAACAACAACAACAAACAAACTTCTTAAACCTACCAAATTTGGTGATTTCCTTGAAATGGTATTACATTAATCTACTATTACTGTGTTATTTTTAAAATAAATTACTTCCCTTTGTTGAAAAAAAGATTAAAATGGCCCTTTCAAAGCTATTCTACCACACAAAACTTGTGGGATTGATTTACTTGTCATTTAATAAAACCTTTAACATCCAAAAGTGAAAACACATTTCACTTTCACAATCCAGTAAGTAAATAATGTGGTCTAATTGCAGATCTTGAAATACAATTTCAAAGTCAAAAAGAAAAAAAGAATTTTATGCTATAATTTGTTGATAATGATTTGCAAATACCTTTCCAAACTGATACAAAGGGCACTGATAATTTTAGCTGTTCAACATTAGATCTATTAGTTATTCTACATTGTTCACAATTCCTGAAACTCTATTGTTCTATAAATTTGGCATATTAACAAAAGATAATTGGGATAGGTTTAAGACCAGTTTTTGTCATGTGCATCAGATTCGCAGGCTTTTGATATTATGACCCAGTAACATAAGTGATACAATTTTTTCTCCTACATACATTTTAGAAGAAAAAGAGACATGAAACTATGCATAGGACTGCCTCGGAAATATTGTGGGTTTGGTTCCAGACTGCTGCAATAAAGTAAATATCAAAATAAAGCAAGGCAAACGAATGGTTTTGGTTCCCCAGTGCATTAAATGTTATGTTTACACTTTACCATCATCTGTCAAGTGTGCAATAGCATTGTATCTAAAAAATGTACATACCTTAATTACAAAAAAATACTGCTTAAAAATGATATAACAATTATCTGAATAGCAAAGACCTGGAACCAACCCAAATGCCCATCGACGATAGACTGGATAGGGAAAATGTGGCACATATACACCATGGAATATTATGCAGCCATCAAAAACGATGAGTTTGGGTCCTTTGTAGGGACATGGATGAACCTGGAAACCATCATTCTCAGCAAACTGACAGAAGAGCAGAAGATCAAACACCGCATGTTCTCCCTCATAGGCGGGTGTTGAACAATGAGAACACATGGACACAGCGAGGGGAGCACTACACACTGGGGTCAGTTGGGGGGAAATAGGGGAGGGACGGGGGGTGGGGAGTTGGGGAGAGATAGCAAAGGGAGAAACGCCAGATGTAGGTGATGGGGAGGAAGGCAGCAAATCACACTGCCACGTGTGTTCCTGTGCAACAATTTTGCATGTTCTTCACATGTACCCCCAAACCTAAAATGCAATAAAATAAATAAATGGGAAAAAAATAATTATTTTTGAAAAAAAAAAACAAAAAAACAATTATCTGAGCCTTCAGATAGTCATAATCTTTTTGCTGGTACAGGCTCTTGGCTCAATGACGATGGCTGCTGATTGATCAGGGTGGTGGTTGCTGAAGGTTGGGGTGGCTGTGGCAATTTCTTAAAATAAAGCAACAATGAAGTTTGCTGCATCAATTCGCTCTTCTTTGTAACCAATGATTTCTTTGTAGCATGTTATTGTTTGATAGCATTTTACTCATAATAAAACTTCTTTCAAAGTTTGAGTCAATCTTCTCAAACCCTGATGCTACTTTATCAACTAAGTTTATAGAATGTTGTAAATTCTTTGTTGTCATTTCAACAATGTTCACAGTATCATCACCAAGAGTACAGTCCATCTCATGGAACCACTTCCTTTATTCATCCATAAGTAGCAACTCTGGATCCCCTGGTTTTACCTTGAGAACACAACCATTCAGTCATACCTTCAATCTCCACTTCTCATTCTGGTTCTCATGCTATTTCTACCACATCCGCAGTGATTTCTATTGAAGTCTTGGACACTCACAGTCATTGATGAGGGTTGGAATCAACTACTTCCAAACCCCTGATAATGTTGATATTTTGACCTCCTCCCCTCAATCACAAATTTTCTTAATGGCATCTGGAATGGTGAGTACTTTCCGTTTTCAGTTTACTTTATCCAGATCCATCAGTGAACTCAGCACATACAGCAGTGATACCTTTATGAAATGTATGTTTTAAATAATAAAACTTGAAAGTTGAAGTGACTTCTTGATCCAAGGACTGCAGAATGGATATTGTGTTAGCAGGCATGAAAATAAAATAAATCTCTTTGGACATCTTCCTAGGGCTCTTGGGTGACCAGGGACATTGTCAAAGAGCAGTAATATTTTGAAAGACATCTTTTTTTTTCAGAAGTAGGTCTCAACAGAGGGCTTAAAATATTCATGAAACCATGCTGTAAGAGGTGTGCAGTCATCTAGGCTTTGTTGTTTGATTTATAGAGCATAGGCAGAGTAGAATCTTAAGGGCCCTAGTATTTTTGGAATGGTAAATGAGCATTGGCTTTAGTTGAAAGTCACCAGTTACATTAGCCCCTCACAAAAGAGTCAGCCTGCCTTTTCAACTTTCAAAGCCTGTCTTTTGAACTTTCGAAGCCAGGCATTGACTTCTCTCTAGCTATGAAACTCCTAGATTGTTTCCTTTTCCAGTAGAAGGCTGTCTTGTCTACATTGAAAATCTGTTGTTTAGTATTGCCACCTTTATGAACTTAGATGTTAGCTTGATCTGGATAGTTTGTTGCAGCTTCTCCATCAGCCCTTTTTGCTCCACCTTGCACTTTAATGTTATAGAGAGGGCTTATTCCTTAAGCTTCATAAACATATCTCTGCCAGCTTCCAACTTCTCCTCTGCAGTGTCCTCACTGCTCTCAGCATTCACAGAATTGCAGTCCTTGCTTTAGATTAGCCTTTTGCTTAAGATAATGGTGTGACAGTTTTGATCCTCTATCCAGACCACTAAGACATTCTCCATATTAGCAATAAGGCTGTTACACTTTCTTATCATTGCCTTGTTCAACAGAGTAGCACTTCTAATTTTCTTCAAGAAAGTTTCCTATGCATTCACAACTTGGACAACTGGCACAAGAGGTCTAGCTCTCAGCCTATCTTGGCTTTTGACATGCCTTCCTCACCAAGGTTAATCCTTTCTAGCTTTTGATTTAAAGTGCTAAACATGTGACTCTTTCTTTCCCTCAAACACTTAGAGGACATTGTAGGGTTTCTAATTGGCATAATTTCAATATTGTTGTGTCTCAGGGAATAGGGAAGCCCAAGGAGAGGAAGAGAGATGAGGAAATGACTGATCAGTGGAGTAGTCTGAACACACAAAATGTTGATGGATTAAGTTTGCCATATTACAAAAATAAGTAATGGAAAAAAGACTTTATTCAAGACATGATGCTGGGATAGCTGGTTAGCCATATGCAGAAGAATGCAACTGGATCCCCTCCTTACACCATATACAAAAATTAACTCGAGATGGATTAAAGGTTTAAATGTTACATCTCAAATTATAAGAATCCTATAAGAAAGCCTAGGAAATAACATTCTGGACATTGGACTTGGGAAAGAATTTATAACAAAGTCCTCAAAAGCAATTATAACAAAAGCAAAAATTGATAAGTGCAATTTAATTAAACAAAAGAGCTCTGCACAGTGGAAAGAATCTATCAACAGAGTAAACAGACAGTCTACAGAATGAGAGGATATATTCGCAAACTATACATCTGACAAAGGTCTAATAATCAGAATCTATAGGAATCTTAAGCAATTCAACAAGTAAAAATCAAATAACCCCATCAAAAAATGGGCAAAAGACATAAACAGATGCTCCTCAAAAGAAGACTTACAAGTGGCCAACAAACATATGAAAAAGTGCTCCACATCACTCGTCATCAGAGAAATGCAAATCAAAACCATAACGAGATACCATCTCATACCATTCATACTAGCTATTAGTAAAAAGTCAAAAACAAAAACTACAGATGCTGCCGAGGCTGTGGAGAAAAGGGAACACTGATACACTGTTGTTGGGAATGAAAATTAGTTCAGCCAGTGTGAAACAGTTTGGAGATTCCTCAAAGAACTTAAAACACAACTATTGTTTAACCTAGTGATCCCATTACTGGGTATATAGCCCAAAGAAAACAAATTGCTCTACTAAAAAGACACATGTGTTCTCATCATCATTTCAGCATTATTCACAATAGCAAAGGTAAATCAATCTAGGAAATCAATCTAGGTGCTCATCAATGGCGGGCTGGAGAAAGAAAATATGGTGCATATACACCATGGAATATTATGCAGTCATAAAAATGAAAATCATGTCCTTTGCAGCAACATGAATGCAGCTGGAGGCCATTATTCTAAGTGAATTAATGCAGAAACAGAATACCAAATACAACATGTCCTCATGTGGTGCTAAACATTGGATTCTCAGGGACATAATAATGCTACAATAGAAACTGAGGACTACTACAGTGGGGAGGGAGGGAAACAAGGGTTAAAAAACTAACTATTGGTTACTATGCTCAGTAGCTGGGGGACAGGATCATTTGTACTCAAAACCTCAGCATCATGTAATATAACCAGGTAATAAACCTACACATGTACTCCCGTAATTTAAAATTAAAGTTGAAAAAATGTTTGTCTTTTTTTTTTTTTCAGACAGGGTATTGCTCTGTCATTTTGGCTGGAGTGAAGTGGAGTGAACATGGTTCACCGCCTCCTTGTCCTCCTGGACTCAGTGATCGTCCTGTGTCAGCCTCCCATGCAGCTGGCAGGGCTCCCAAAGCCATGTGCCACCATGCCAAGCTAATTTTTCTCTATATATATTTTAAAAACAGCATCTCACTTTGTTTCCCAGGCTGGTCTGAAACTCCTAGGCTAACACGATCCTCCTGCCTTAGCCTCTCAAAGTGTGAGGATTACAGGTGTGAGCCACTGCACCCCACCAAGTTCGCCATCTCATATGAGTGTGGTTCATGACATCCCAAAACAATTACAATAGTAACATCAAAGGTCACTGATCATGGATCGTAACAAATATAACAACAATAAAAATGTTTGAAATATTGAGTGAATTACCAAAACATGACACAGAAATAAAGCAAGCATATGCTGTTGGAAAAATTGTGCTGATAGACTTGCTCCATGCAGCCTTCAATTTATAAAAAGGAAGTATCTGCAAAGTGCAATAAAGTGAAGCCCAATAAAATGAGATATGCACGTACATATTTGGGGATTATTACTCCTCAATTTTTTCAGGATTGATTTGTTGTTCTATCTAGAATAACATCATTTTGGAAGCCCTCTAACTTCTACTCATCAAGACAAATTCTCTTGTCCCTATTCATAGGAATGTAGACAGCAAATTGAATCATAAGTGAACTAAAATACTAAAGCAGAAGATAAACTACAAGCCATGAATAATGAAATGTAACTATTTGAGGGCATTATTTGTAATAGTTTGCCTGGTACGTACTCCTCCTAATTTTGCATTCTGACGATACTGTCCAAATACTCTAGAAATCCCAGATACAAGAGGATAGAGTTGACAGGTAACTAAGCATTGGTCAAATAGGTAGAAAATATTTATTGAAATAATTCTATGCATAGTACATCACAGTAGGGAATGTACCTCATGGATGATATAAAAGAGCCTCTCTAGTGAAGTCAGTGAACTTGTAATGAACTTGCAATGCAGTTGGGAAGATGACCTTCAGGCCAGCCCATGCATGCTCACACATGTGATTGCCCAATAATAGAAGACAATATGTCAATGACAAATGTAATAGTCTATAGACCACATATTCTATGCTAATGGGATTCTGAGAGATGATAGGATTTTATATGGCACCAGGCTCAGGAAAGGTGCCGTAGAGGAACGAACATGAACTGTAACTTGGAGGATGAACTCAATTAATAATGACCTAATGGGAGAAGGATTTTCAGGAAAAGGAGTGGCTTTAAAGCCAAAGTGTAGAAGTCAGAACACAGCAGAGTGGTTGAGAAAGAGTGGGAAGGGCAGCTGTGTAGTTGGCAGAATTATGATGCCTGTGATCAAGTTGAGAGGGGAAGCTGGGGCCAGAATGTGAGGGCTCTGAACACTAGATGACCAAATAAGGACATCATGTTGAAGGCAATGGGAAATCATTGGAGGTTAGAGAGCAGAAGAATGCCACAATAAAAGTGGCATGTTAGAAATATTAGCCTCCTACAACTGCATCCAATGTCCTTTCCAAGAAAGAAATGGAAAATTAAATTGCAGTAACCCAAGAAAAGCCTCATGGATCCCCTCTTTGATTAAATGTCCCGTCATGAAAACATGCAAAACATTTTCAATTTAACTTCATGCATCTTTTAAGGAGAATATAATAATTCCACTGCACTTAACGAACATAAATTCAACCCCATTGCTTGTAAAAACTGTGCCAGAAAATTATTAAACATTTTGCTGATTCCACTTGTAATGTTATATTTTACTATATAAGGGTAAATAGAGATTGTAGTTTTAGTTTAGAAAAAAGGTAAACATTCATAATGTTTTGTTAAATTCTTACATTCCTACTGTAAAGGATAAACAGAGACTTTCAGAATATGAGAAGCTATTGGAATCTCTCCAGAAATACAACATTGATAATAAAGGATTATCAGTGATAAGAATTATTAATATATGTTATGATGTCACATTTTGTGAATATAACTTTTCAATGCCCTTAATACCTACTAATGCATTAGACCTGATATTTTTGTTTAGGAAATAAATCTTCTAGGGAAGGAACATAGGAGTATTGTACTAATCTGTTCAAAAATCAAAAGTCAAAGCAAACAAAACATTTGTTAAAAATGTATTCAACCTTTTTATGCTTTCAAAACATTTTGGAGATGTTACTCATTTAAGTACTGAAACAAAACCTTGCTTTTTCATTCTAACTGTGGCCATCAGTAAACTGAGGCAAAGAAAAAGATGTTACTGTTTATTGATACTACCTGTAGATGGGAAGTTAAGTGAAGAAATGAGTGATTATCTAGAGGCAATTACACTCATGTGCACAATAAATCAGAATAATTCAAGCCCCCTAATCCTCTTCTGCTGTCTTCCACTGGTAGATGTGAACATTTGAATTATCAAAATAATTGGAACAGCTGTTCAATTCATGTTTCCTATATAGGGACAGAATCAGGCTCAGTTTATTCAGCTAGAAAGTGAAGATAATTACATTCATATAAACCACTCTTGTGTGATTAAAGCAATGAATCTATTTATAAGAATTGAAATACCTTAGGTAGAAATTAGTCAAATCTGGCTAGTCCTGGTTTTTTTACAATAACAGCAATTAAGACATATGTTATATAGAATATATTTAATCTACGAGGTTTCAGCCTTCTGATTTTGCCAAATTCTGAGTGCTACAAAGTGAAGATACATATGGAGAGTGAACAACCATGTGTTCATGTTAAACAATGAGATATTAATGGTTTGGAAATCTTTGTGAGTTTTACAAATAAGTGTGAAGCAAGAGTGCATGTGTGTATGCATGCATGTGTCTGTGTGCACTCACACAGACAAGACAATATCCAAATGGAGAAGAGAGGTATGAATAAACCTACATCCTAAATTTGCATCAAGATGGTGTAATAGTTACCTTTGGATGTACATATACGGGAAAAAAGTGCTTAACAACTAGGTCTCGTTCTTTAGAATAAACAATATACTTTGTAAATTTTCTCAGCAGTTGTCTCAGAGATCATTAATCTATTTCTTCTCAGAACTTATATGATTGGGGAAAAGATAAAAATCTGCCCTTGATTGGGTGCTATGTGTTTAAGCTCTGGTTTAGCTGTAAATCATTTGTGAAGATCATTTCTTGGTAGGTGAGTGGAGTTGCTATTATAGGGTGTTAATATACTTACAGTGAAGTGTTGCTGGGGGTAGGAGGTGTTAGACATTGATCAGGAGCTTAGGAGATGAGCTATTTATTTTTGCTGCTGTAAGAGTAAAGTTTCTATAATAAAACAATGATTCTGTTTCTCTGTCAAACAATGCCATTTTTATGACATGAAAGCTCTCTTCAATAAACAAAGGACAGACTGTTATTGGGGAATGTAAAAATTACAATAGAATCTATTTCCCTATAGGAGTAAAATGGCCTTTAACTCAATTGGAACTTGCAGTATGACAGTTTTTAAAGGAAGGGACATATTCTATGGGGAGGATTTCAGACATACTTTCCAATTCCCTAGGCCGTGCTAGTTCTTATCGTATAAAAATGGGTCTATGTTAGCACACGGTGCCAGTATATCACACACTTGCACTGCGGCATGAAAGCAGCCCAGTTTGAGGGGGAGAACTGCTTTATGTGACATAGTTCCAAGCAAACACATGGCACAAATGAAGCCAATTTTGAGGAATATGGAAACTTTATGTACTGTTTGATAGGGAAATGTGCACAGCTTCTAAACGGTGAGCTTCTAGTTCTGCTCCAAGAGCAAGTACAATCAATTCTTAAGTGGTTTCTGTAATGCTGTGTTCCTAACCAAGCTGCTTACATTATGGGGAGGTGTTAAGTTTAATTCTCTGTTTTATTAGGAAGTTTTCTCTTTATTCACAATAATTTCAGTATCTTTTAAGTAATTTTAAAATAAGCAGTAATTCCCACAGAAAGGTTGCAGTACCAATTCTCTAGTGATTCCTTATTCTGTGTTTTATTTGTATAAGGTGAGAAAAATTGCTTATTCTTTGTTGCCTCAGAGACTTTAGTGGCATGAGACTAGGCAGAGACAAAAACTGATAATCATAAATCAGTCAATACTAGTAGTGGGTTCCAATTTCCAATATCTCAAGTTCTCCACTCTTTCCGCTTTATTAATGATCTGCCTGAATTTAAGAAGTTTTCTCTAAGATAGTGGACAGAATAGGTGTTAATGAGGTGAAGGCTTCAATTCAAACTACAAAACTAGGTAGGATAGAGGCAACAGCTAATTCCATGCTTTCAGTTCACAAAGGAATGCTAGTATACACAAGTAATAACAAAACGAACGCACAGTACATGTGCTACTGAAGAGGCGTCAGGAACATTAAATATTTGTACAAAGGGCAGCACAAAACAGGAGGTAAAAAATTAAGCAACATCGGGAACCTGAGAGATGCAACTGATTAAGCAGTTTGGCTTTAATAAATGTCCATGCTGTAATCTTTGTAATATCTGCCCCTAATATTATCCATTTACATAATATTCCCCATTACTATCTACTAAAATGTTTTTCTATACTTTCTTGTAAAGCTCAGTGACTCTCCACTGCCTTACAATTCAAACTTCTATAGCACAACAATTAGACAACAATAGTAATAACTAGCTATTGTGCTAGATCTTGCACATAGGAAAAGCACAATATATATTAATTTATAGACATCATTTGAGGTAGGTTAATAATGACCACCCCCTCAATGGTTCTGTACTTACACTCTTTTATAGACCCAGGAAAATGAAGCACAGAATAAAGTATAATTTACCCAAAGTCACAAAGATAAAAGGTGTTGGAGGTGGAACAAAATGGCCCACATCCTCCTTTTCCAGTGTTTTTCTCTTTTACATCATAATTACAATTTTGTAAGCAGCTATAATATAGCCAAATCTGGGCTAGATGCTTTATGATCACCATTTAAACCCGACAACAACTCTACCTAGATGGGTGCTATATTCCTTTTTTCACATATGAGGAAATAAGCTCAGAGGAGATCACTAATTTCCCCAAAGAATTAGCCAGCCAGTTAGGATAAGAACAGCATTTGAACTCAGGACTTTCTGACTCCCAAGCCTAGCCCTGCTCGCATGTCACAAGGTCTCTCCACAAGCAACTCCGCTTCCTATTCTAACACTTATTCCTTACTTTCCTGCCTCTGTGACTGTGGTTTTCATGCCATCAAATCCATCAATACTTCCTTGCAGTCCTGTTTGTAAAATAGAATTCAATGGGTTAAATAAATCATGATTTTAAAAAGCAGAAGGGAAACTACACAATTGGCTTGCTTCTCTTCATCTTTCTCCAACTTCATTTTCAGCTGGACACTTTTCTCTTTTGATTATGCTTTATTGTTATTTCACATGAATACATTCAGATTTTCATATGAATACATTCAGATTTGTCACCTTTTTTCTAATACTGGAAATACGAATTCATATGGCTAAAATGGAGTGCATCATGACATTGTCCCCATACTCCACTTTTATTCCTGGTAATTAGGAAAAAATAAACCTTAATAAGAAAGCCTGTATCAAAATTGTGCAAAGTTAGTAATTATTAAATGTTCACGGCTGTATCCGTTGTCTGTGGCTATTTTAACAAATGATTACAGACTTAATGGCTTAAAACAACCCAAAGGTATTAACTTATAATTCTGGAGTTCCAAAGTCCAAAGTCCAAAAAATGGATCTCACAAGCTAAATACAATGTGTTAACAGAGCTTGTGCTCCCGCTAAAAGATGTAGGGGAGGATTCTTTTCCATGCCTTTTCCAGCTTTTAGAGCCTGCCTGCAGTTCTTGGCTCTTGGCCCTGTCCTTCAACTTCAATGCCAGTAGCGTAGCACCTTCCAATCTTTCTCTTGTTCTGTTTACATCATCACATTGCATTCTCTCTTATAAGGATTCTTGTGAAAACATTGGGTGTACTGGGATAACCCAGGCTATCACCCTGTGTCAAGATTTTTAACTTAGCCACATCTATTAATACAAAGCCTTTTGCCATGTAAGGTAACATATTCACAGGTCCCTGGAATTAGGGTATAGACATCTTTGGCGGGGAGGGGTAGGCATTATTAAACCTTTCACAACGGTTCTGCATTTACTTAGCAGGAGAAACTGTTCGTCACAACATGACATACTTCTTCAGATGGGTTCAGTACTATGTGTCATTGAGAAGGGTTACAATATCTCACAATCTAGAAAGTACAGGAGGCAAAAAAGCAAATAAAAAACAACTGCAGTCAGAACCAGCTCCTTGTGTCCTTGTGGCAGACATGGTTTAACCAAAGACCTCTGGGAGTGGGAGAGGGGTATTGTTGGGTCTCTTTCACCCTGTAACTAAATGACCATTTGAATTGAGGTAGAAACTGGAGTTCGACAGAAGTGTTACATTAAAAACATAATAATAAACGATGATTCCCTGAGGAAATCACAGTGTTGCTGTTTGGTGACAAGCTGCTCTTCAGGAGGGAATCCTGTAAGAATTTCAGATAAAGCTCTTATCTTTTGGAGAGTGAAGCCTGCAGGAAAGAATGGGGGACTGCCTTCTGGGATGCAGAAAAACCATCTTCCTCTTAGCTCAGCTTTGCTCATTCAACTTAGTTCTTTCCCCTCCACACCCACTCATAAACAGTAAGCCTTCTTCCCAGCTGTCTTCCTCTCCCTTTTTCATTTTTAAACTTCTACTTTTTGACTTCTTTT
Source organism: Cebus imitator (assembly GCF_001604975.1). Taxonomy (NCBI): domain Eukaryota; kingdom Metazoa; phylum Chordata; class Mammalia; order Primates; family Cebidae; genus Cebus; species Cebus imitator. Next base: position 2,482,345 of record NW_016107523.1, on the reverse strand, counting down.
CCCTGCAACAACTACTACTAAAATCTGAAAGCTTTTTTTTATTGTTACCACGGAGAGGGCAATTTTCTCAACAAGTAAAGGAGGTGGTGCAGAGGGAGAGGGAGGAACTACAAATGAAAATTGAAAGTTAGCCTCTGTGTCTTTTCAACGATATCCAATTAAATCTTTTCACTTCCATACACAAAACAACAGGAACACTGTGGATGGCAAATTTAGCCCAAGGATGTGAATGAATCAGTAGGCTTTGTGATAATATGCTGGGGCTGTGAGGGAGGTAGGGGAGGGAGGCAGCCTCTCAATCCCAAAGCAGAAAAGTAAGGAACAATGATAATTGATAGGTAATTACTGTGCAGTTGTTTGAATATATGCTGCTCTCTATCATTTTCAGGTAAATGACCTTCAGAGTGGCAGTAGATGGTTTTCTGTGAAATAATGAAACAAACATGTAGACAAACAAAGTAGACAGCAGGAATAGTAGGTTAAAAAAATGAAGTGCTATAAGAACTGAGAAAGAAAGATGACCAATCCTCCCCTTTTCTTTCTTCTATTCTTCTTTACATAAGTTAAAAAGTACAAGAATATACAAATATAAAATCATCTGATGGTGAAACATCAGTGAGATTTTAATTAAGTCTCGATTTTTTAAAATCTCAAACTAGGAAAAATATGCTGATTCATAGGCATGAAGGTATTTTAAAAGACCTGAAATATATTAATTCTCATGTTCTAATTCTCCTGAAATGAACCATGCATATACTTTATTCTTTCTGATCGTTCTGAGAAAAATCAAATTGTGAATTTTTTAAATGATGTTGCTCACTTTGTAATAAATCACCATATTTTCCAAAGAAAAATTCTACACAATTGCTATACATTAATTTTGTGTGGAAAGGCTTGTATGATAAGAATAATCAAAGGAAAAGAACTGCAATCTAGTGGAGGCATAAATTTAAAATGTTGCTGGTGATGACATCGAGTACAGATTTGAAATGGAAGTAGCATGTTAACCAACTTTTTCTATGATCCTCTTCCCCTTCTCAATACCCACTCTAGCTTTTAAAAACACAGTGACATTGTTTTCTATAGCACAATGATGAACATTTCACATATACAAAAAAAGAAAGAAAGATGATAATTGAAGTCTATGGCATGGCTGTACCAATCCACACATACACAGGCTCAGCAGTGTAAAAACTACCTCATTGATTTGTTTGAATTAATTATTTAAAGTAAAATTTTATACTGAATAGATGTTGATTTTTATAAAATAGCTGTGTTATTAGAAATACTTCTGACAAATAGTATATGATTACAAATATTATCTATCTTGGAGTTATGACCTTAGGAGAGTAAAAATAGCAAATAAAGATTATATTTCAGACATCTGACCTATATATGCACAGAACCAAGCAGCATAAACTCAAGAGTCCACTTGAGAGAGAGAGAGAGAGAGAGAGAGAGAGAGAGAGAGAGACTGACTCTGGATATAGGATACTTATAGGATATTTACTTATCGATTCCTGTAAGAATTTTTTACTTGCAACTTCACATAGTATCAAGAAAACAAATGTATTAGCCCCAAATTATAGACTATTAAATAAAGATAACAACTAAGATGATTTTCATGAAAAGTAAACAATAAGCTTTTTATGCAGCACAAACTGAGGATTTTACTACACAAAGTTATGGGAAAGGCTACATATCAATATCTCAGTTATTGTGAATATCTCAGTTTCAATAGCTCAGTTACTGTGAATCAATAAATCACATGCCCTGTTACCCCCATACAAGCCAGGGAGATGTACTCATATAATAGCATTTCTCTTGTGATTGAATTGACACCAAATGGTTGCCTTTTTGCAATATATACAAAGAAGTTTTTACTTGTTGGCTTTGTGTTTTGTTTTATAGTTAGGCTACTGAAAATAATCAAATTTCTGATGTAGTTAAGAAATAAAGATGAAAGAATGTCTCACTTAAAATATGTATTAATTACACATGTTTTGATATCTATAACACACTTATATTCTGATGTGCTAGAACTCAGTTACTTAAGTCAGGAATTCATATGGGGATAGAGTTTGAATTTAATCAGAAAGGCCAGTCTCCTGGGATGGGTTCTACCAGTGTTTGAACTATTTTTATCACAGTCAACACTAGAGGCCTTGCTAATGAGCAAAAAGAATGTTAGAAAGGAGTTTTCACTTATGAGATTAGTGTTAAGATACATGCTTTGGTTAAAATATTTGAAAGAAATTCCTCATCCCTAGCTTGCTAGGTATAGAAATTTAGCAAGTTATGGAAACTGTATTCTTTGGGATGGTGCCCAAGGCTAAATGCCTAAAGTATTCTTTGTTACCACACTGAATCTGAAGATTCTAGTTGTCCGATGCCATCTCTAAGGTTAACTGAATTCCACCTCTAGATTCTAGAATATTCTCATGTCTACCTTGATTGAACCTTTTATATGGAGTATGATAACACCTTAGAGTGAGGGTATGGGAGAGTAGCTAAACTTTACCTATCATACTAGGGTTTTACTGTGATTATCTACCAAAAATAACCTAATAGTTGGTCTTGCATAACAATATTGATTTAGGACAATTCATAACATAATGTAAGCCATAAACTTTAAAATAACCTCTACTCTAAGGAAGTATAACCAACTCCTTACATTCAACAGTACATTTGATTTATATATTACATTTTTCTTTTTATTTCTTCATGGTTATATTTGTCCAACACGATTTTATAACTAGATCTTTAAAGATTTTGTTCTTTTTTTGCACATGATTTCTATCATATGAATAATTTCACAATGTTGCCTTGCCTTTCATCTTGAAGCACCTCTTCATATAATTATTCTTTCACAGTCCAAACAATAACTAGGACTTGTAATTTAGTCAGGAAATAAAAGGCTGGTATTCATATAATCATCTTATGAGGTATGTATGTGTAAGTATGTCTGAGCAAATTTTCTGCATGTTTGTGTGTGTGTGAGAGAGAGAGAGAGAGAGAGAGAGAGAGAGAGAGAGAGAGAGTTTGAGAGTAAGCCCAATCATTATTCACGAAACATGCCCTAAATACTAATTCTAAATACAGCTCAATGCAGTTTATTAAGTTTCCACGTAAATATTTACACTATATATGTGTATGTGTACACACACACACACACACGTGCGCACATATGGTTTGTTGCCAATAAACCTGTGACAGAATCTGGCACCTATTGATGGCATTGCCTTGGGCAAGTCATTTAACCTCTCTGAGTTTCTCCATTTCAAAACAAGAAAAATACCAGTTAACTTGTATTACTTTTGAGAGGATTAGAAATACTAAATATGATGTGCCTAGCACAATGCCTGCTATATATTAGGAATTAATGCATGGTAAGTATCATGAATTTTATGGTAGCATATTATTTACGATAGTATATATGGCCTAACCCTTTTGGCCAAAAGGAAGTTTTCGAAACCAATTTGGTCAAAGCCAAACGCTGTATGTCTCAATAATGATGGTTGTGCAACAATGCTATGTCTTTAAGCATTTCTTACCATTTTACAAAATTTGCTTCTTTTCATATTCACAGTCATTTCTGTTATTTAATATTTTAATGGGAAAAATTGGATAAACCTAAATCTGCGGCATTGGGATTCTTTTTTTTTATTGCATTTTAGGTTTTGGGGTACATGTGAAGAACATGCAAGATTGTTGCATAGGTACATACAAGGCAGTGTGATATGCTGCCTTCCTCCCCATCACCTATATCTGGCATTTCTTCCCCATGCTCTCTCTCCCCAACTCCCCACCCCACGCTGTCCCTCCCCTATTTCCACCCGCCAACAGACCCCAGTGTGTGATGCTCCCCTCCCTGTATCCATATATTCTCACTGTTCAACACCCACCTATGAGTGAGAACATGCGGTGTTTGATTTTCTGTTCTTGTGTCAGTTTGTTGAGAATGATTGGAATTTTTTTCATAGTAATCACTTAAAGTTTGTTCTGCCTTTTTTTTTTTTACCTTTTATCAAGAAATAATATATAACCAATAATCATATGAAAACATCAATCTTTAAAATAGCATAAATAATGCCAACAATCGTTACCTATAGGTATGTAAAATATTCACAGACACATATGGGGTGTGTGTTTCTAAAAGTAATATATGTGTGTTTGGATATATAATAAATATCGCAACAAAAACAGTATCATGCCATACATACTGGTTTGAAGATGCCCTCCTCACTACACTCCAATCTACACAGCACAATTTATTTCTAGCAACCAATTATATTTGGGGCATTTAAACTTTTCCTGCTAGCTCGTATTTGAAATAATGGGCTTATCTGTAGCGAGAAGCTGTAAATATGCTGCCCAGGTTCCCCTTCAGAAATGAAAGACTTATTTCCCCAGCTGCTAGGAATGGTGCTGGTAGACAGCCTTCAACTGTCAGCCCTTGTCTTAGTCTGGGCTGCTATAGCTAAATATCTTAGATTGAATAATTTATAAATAACATAATTTATTGCTTATAGTTCTGGAGGCTGGAAATTCCAAGATCAAGACATCAGTAGATTCATTATCTGGTGAGGGCTCACTCCTCTTAAATGGCAACTTCTACAAGTCCTTACATGGTGAGTGGGCAAGGAAGCTTTCTGGGGCCTCTTTTATAAGGGCATTGGTCCCATTAATGAAGGCAAAGCCCTCATGACCAAATCACCTTCCCAAACCCCCACCTTTTAATACCATCACCTTGAGTGTTAGGTTTCAACATATAAATTTTGGAGGGACAAAAACATTCAGACCATCACAGTCCCCTTATGGAAATTCCCACAGCTGAAGAGAGTCATTTTGCTAAAGTTCGTTGCCTTCCTGGAGTAGCCCACATCCACTGTGGGACTTGACATGGGGTTATAAAGATTCAGTCCTCTTTCCTCATTTCCTAGCACTTCTGAAGCATCATTCCAGCTTAAGAATTCCCTGAGGCCGGGTATGGTGGCTCATGCCTGTAATCCCATCACTTTGGGAGGCTGAGGCAGGTAGATCATGAGGTCAGGAGTTTGAAAGCAACCTGGCCAATAAGGTGAAACACCGTCTCTACTAAAAATACAAAAATTAGCCAGGCATAGTGGTGCACGCCTATAGACCCAGCTACTTGGGGGGCCAAGGCAGAAGATCTGCTTGAACCCAAGAGGTGGAGGTTGCAGTGGGCCGAGATCACGCCACTGTACTCCAACCTGGGCAACAGAGCAACACTCTGTCTCAAAAAGAAAAAAAAAAAAACAAAACCTCTCTGGATGGTCAGCTGAGGCCCCTACTGAGACTGTGTCACAGCCAAACTTCTCCCTCTGCCCCTACATGCTTACCCCAAGAACACTCCTAAATATGCATACTGCATGCTCACCTCAATCACAGATTATGCTTCCCAGGAACCCAACCTACGACATTATCTTTAAGTAAGTAAATCCTAGGCCTTTGGGACTGATTTCTAGAATGCTCTTATTCTAAAAGTCTCCATAGTGTAGGTCAAAACTTCTCCACAATAGTGTCCATATTTTTTCCCATTTCTCTTTTATCAAAGTACTTGGGAATTAAGGTAAAGCACATTTGGAAGGATTAAAGTGGGGTAAACTTCCTGCATATCTCTCAAGGGTGAAACACACCTGTTTCTGGCCACTGACTTTTGCAAAACGATCTCATCTTTGGCCTTAGGCGCACTCTGTTGTCTGAAAACCTCTCAACAGAAGGTGCCCTCCTTATTACACTCCAAGAGTTTCCTTTCAATCCAACTAAAAAAAAATTGAAACTATTAAGAAAATACATGTATTCGGAAGCACTTAGAAAACAATTACAGTGAAACATGTTTTTTTCTCTCTCTTTTAAAATTTGTACCATCAATTGGAAAGGGGCTTTGAAACAATACACTACCATTGCCCTTTTGACTGTCTCTCAGATTTGAAAGTGTCATTTATTTGATGCAAAAACAGCCATCATGATTAATTGGTTTGTCAAGTGTCTATCATTTTTCACTAAGGATAATTGCTATGATTAGCAAGAGGAACCTCCATACAAATCTATTTAATCATCTAAAATTCATATTTGTTTTAAGAATGACTTTATGTAATTGTTACTTTGATGGATAATGTAAAATACTACTATGATAAAAGCGCAAAATTAAAACGTGAGGAAAAGTAATACAGAAGTTGGCATAATAAAAAAAAAAGAAGTTGGCATAATCATCAAAGGGAAATTCTTAAAGAATATAGAACAAATTCAACTACAGAGTACAGATTTATTATTTACTAAGATTTCAAAACATGCTTTTTAAATCCTGATAACTAAAATATGACATAGAGTTTGCTATCCTAGTTTTACAGTTGAACAAACTGTAACAGAATAGATCACAAATTTGTGTAGTTTGTCAGAAGCATACAGGGCAAGGTTTTAGATGCCTGACTTTAAACAAAGCTCATGTAATTTCTACAAATACAAGAAAAACCAGAAGAAAAATATTCACATAACCTTAAAGGTCCTCTATATTTCAGGAGGGGATGACGTAACTTAATGACATGAACAGTGTTCTTTACTATGATACCCAATTCTTGCCGTGCATAAAAGGTGATGTTCGGAGATGTCATCAAATAGTTGACAAAGAAAAAAACAGGATAAGAAAAAAGAAATGAAGTAAGGTAAGGACCAAACATTTCCTTTTTATCAGTGATCAAAATCCTTGATTTTACATGTTTATAAAATCCATTCTATTTCTCTGGCTGTGTAATGAAAGAAAATGAATATGTATGTTCATTTCTATTCCTTTTGAAATAACAAAAGAGATGGCATTCTGAGTCCACATTCTTTTTCCAGATTTTAAATTTTACAATTACTTACATAACACTGTCAACGAGTAGGACAACAGAATAAAAACAAAAAGTGAATCCTTTTTAGGAGACTGTTAGTTTTGCATTCTCTAATGCCCAGTGATGATGAGCATTTTTTCATATGTTTGTTGGCCACATAAATGTCTTCTTTTGAAAGGTTTCTGTTCATACAAAGGATTATAAATCGATCTACTATAAAGACACATGCCCACGTATGGTCACCGCAGCACTGTTTACCATAGCAGGGACCTGGAACCAACCCAAATGCCCATCAAAGAGAGACTGGATAAAGAAAATATGGCACATATACACCATGGAATACTACGTAGCCATAAAAAAAAGGATGAGTTCATGTTCTTCACAGGGACATGTATGAAGCTGGAAACCATCATTCTCAGCAAACTGACACAAGAACAGAAAGCAGAACACCCCATGTTCTCACTCATAAGTGGGTGTTGAACAATGAGTACACATGGACACAGGGAGGGGAACATCACACACTGGGGTCTGTTGTGGGCTGGGGGGCTAGGGGAGGGATAGCAGAGGGTGGTGGTATTGGGAGGGATAACATTAGAAGAAATACCTAATGTAGGTGATGGGGGGATGGAGGCAGCAAACCACCATGGCATGTATATACCTATGTAACAATGCTGCAAGATTTGCATGTGTACCCCAGAACTTAAAGTAAAATTAAATTAAAAAAGAAGACTGTTAGTTTGAGTACAAACTGCTATATATTATGTACTGTTGTTTAAAGCTGTCATGCGGATTTTAATGATTAATCAATATTCTAAATATAAATTACTATATGTAATATAGTAATCTATTTTAATAAACAAAATGATTTTGTAGAATGCTGTGCTGAATTCTTTCCTCCAGATAGTTGCTCTAGAAAAACAGTGGCTGCTTGGACCCTGGTAGGTACATCATGGTGAGAGGCACAAATGTTATCCTGGTAACAATTTCACAAATTATAGACATAGTCCTAAGAGAAAAGGTTTCTAAAAGATTTGGTGAAAACATATAGAGAGAAATCACATGACTCAGAGAGACATACACATTCAACTAAGATAACGTTCTCTCAACTGTGCTCCTCAAGATATTCTACACAAATGGTTTCCATGGAGAAATGACTGAGAAATACTGAGCTAACAATATTAACATTCCTACAGGACTTTTCAGTGGCCTTATTATGGAGATGTACATCGTAGATTGCTAGGAGAGGCAAAGTCTATGCATGTTTTTCAGCTTCTTTGACCTTTTCATGAGGATCACATATAAACACCTGATGAATCTGGTTTTCCATAGGACTATTTTGAAAACATTGAGATCTTTCATCAACTAGAAATGATAGTATATTTCCTACTCAAAATCTCTTTTAACTGCTTTATTGGGGTCTGATTGACATAAAAACGCTATACATATTTAATGTGCACAGAATGATGAGTTTGGAGATTACACTTATGTGATACATAAGGACACTTTTAGCAATGGATGGCTGTCATGTACACATTCTGTATAAATGTAGGACAGTGGTCCCATAAGATTATAATATTTTTCTGTAACTTTTCTATGTTTAGATATGATAAGACACACTTATGTACAGTATTCAGCATAGTAACATACTGTACATTTTTGTAGCCTAAGAGCAATAGGCTACACCATGTAGCTTAGGTGTGCTAAATACTTACCATTGTGTTACAATTGCCTACAGTATTCAGTACAGTCACATGCTGTACTGGTTTGTACACTGGTTTTTGTAAGTACACTCTATGATATTTGCACAACAAGATCTATCAGCTATCAATGCATTTCTCAGAATGTATATCTGTAAAGAGATGCATGACTGCATAGCCCTGTGAAATCATGTCCAGAATCTATGCCATAAACCTATGCACCACCTCCAAAATTTTTCTCCCACCCTCCTTATTTACTACTACTATTTTTTTTTTTTTGAGACAGAGTCTTGCTCTGTCCCCCAGGCTGGAGTTCAGTGGTGCCATCTCGGCACAATTCAACCTCCACCTTCTGGGTTCAAGCGATTCTCTGGCCTCAGCCTC
>NW_016107523.1:2458051-2473375 GCF_001604975.1 Cebus imitator | reverse complement strand
CCTGCCTCAGCCTCCCAAAGTGCTGAGATTACAGGCATGAGCTATTGCGCCCGACCTACTATTATTATTTTTGCATGTACAATAATAACAGTTAAAAGCAGATCTACTCTCTTAGCAATGTTTTAGATATATAATATTGTTAACTATAAGCCCTATGCTGTACAGTAGATCTGTAGGACTTATTCATCTTGTATGACTAAAACTTAGCTGGTATCTTATTACTCATTATTTTCCATTTTTATGGCACAAAATAGACAGCTGAGATTATGAGAGACAAGAGTGGTTATTCTTACTGGAAGAAGTGTAGAAGGAGGAGGGAAACATCTGCAAGTTTGGGCCATGGGGTAGTGCTGTTATGAATAGACCATGAACATCCAAGTAAATACTGGGGTTTGTGATGAAAGATAGGGAAGCCTACCTCAAGAGGAAAAACAAAAGTGTTAACAAGAAAGGCAACATTGGCAAGGCAGAAAAACTTGATTTTTAAAACATGTTATTCCAAATGAACTATATTACTTGTTTTCTTGTTTGATTGTCATTGCTAGAACTGGTCATCTTTTTATTACGCAGTCTGCACTTTCTCTTGAACTCAGTGGATGTGATTGGGTCTTACTAATTCAGAATATCGAAACTGATGACCTAATACCATATATATTGATGCTAATGGACATCTTTAGACTTTGTCAGACTAAGCTATTGTGAAAGTGACTGCTTTCTCTTTCTCCAACATAAAAATATTCAGAGGCAGAAAGACATGAATAATAGAGTGTTTTATCCATTTTATTTCCTTGATATCTGAAATGAATTTAAACAGAGCTAAGAAGACAGGAATACAATCACATCGTATTTAGCTAAGTTAAAACTAAGTATGTCCAAAGGAGAAAATATGCATTATTATGAGTATCTTGGCTGGCATAGCCAGCTGTCTATCCAATATCCTTTCTTTTCTTCTTAGCTAAAAAAAATCCAAATTTTGTTCAGACTATCAAGGTTTTATGAATAGGTCACCAGTTTTCACATTTTGAATTATGAAGCAAGAAACAAACCTAATCTGTTAAAACACTCAATCCTCCCAAGATTTTAGAAATTATGAATGGTCATGTGACACATTTCTGGTTAACGCAGTATCAAATAGAACTCCTCAGTGTGGCGCTGCCAGAAAAGCATTTGTTTTCCTTACAAACAGGAGCTGACACAGCTGGAATATGCATTTACTTTCCCCAGTTTCCTTTCTTCCATTTGGAAGCACATACATAGTGCCTGGAGGCAGAGTAGCCATGTTGAGACCATAGGGGAAGAAAGTCTCATGTTGGAGATGACTGGAAATGCAGCAAAGAGTGGGACATATGGTTTTGTGGCTGCTTCACCAACCCTGGAATACATCATTCTGGAACTCTTGCTCTATGAGAAAAAGAAACTATCTGGATAAGCCACTGTGGTGAGAATGTTGTCACATGTAGCTAAACACAATCTTAACAGAGTAAACTGGAAAAAATCTTTAATTTCTAAAATTCTTAGAGTGTCTAAAATGATGACTGTTTTTGCTCAATGCGGTAAATTTAATTCTCAGGAGACTTTCATTCATCACTGACCAAAACTAGACATGAATCATGCTGTATTTAACAGTTAAGATAAACATACATATGAATATAGCTCTATAAACGATTGTTATATTGCAAATATTAAGTAAAACTAGTAATCTGTGAAGATAAAATATATCAACACCATTTATAAAGCACCTAGTATATCCTTAGCTGCTATGTCCAATAGAATATTACACCTTCCTTTAAAAGAAATTTACATTAATTTCGAGGGCTAGAACATAACAATTTAAAAAGTCAAATGACAACATACAATTTAAAAGAAAAGTTCAAGACAACAGAAGCAGCTTTACAAGAAAACATATAGTTAAAGAACAAAATGATTCTGCACTGAATCATTGATTAAAAAGACCAATACATATGGGCAGCTGGGCGCAATGACTTATGCCTGTAATCCCAGCACTTTGGGAGGCCAAGGCAGGTGGATCATAAGGTCATACATTCGAGACCAGCCTGGCCAACATAGTGAAACCCCGTCTCTACTAAAAATACAAAATATTAGCCTGGCATGCTGGCGGATGCCTGTAATACCAGCTACTTGGGAGGCTGAGGCAAGAGAATCACTTAAACCAGGGAGGTGGAGGTTGCAGTGAGCTGAGATCTCTCCACTGCACTACAGCCCGGGTAGCGGTGTGAGACTCAAAAGAAAAAAAAGACCAATACATAGTGGAATTACCAAAGCAAACTTTACAAAAAAGGCAAGGGTAAATCTCAAAGGCTTCAAGCTGTGACACACAAGTCCCCAATATAATCATTATATTAATCAACTTTAAGGAGTGTGAAGGAACCATAAGTCATTAGTATAGTTAATAATTGGATTTGGTCATAACTCACACATTTGCATGGTTTTTCCAACTAAAAAGTTTCCTAATGTTAAAATAAAATACATCCTCATTTTTATTTATTTATTTTATATATTGTTTTAGTTTTATATTTTATTCTTTTTTAGAGATGGAGTTTGGCTCCTTTGCCCAGGTTGGAGTCCAGTGGTTCTATCATAGCTCACTGCAGCCTCGAGCTCCTGGGCCCAAGAGATCATGTCACCTCAGCCTCCTGAGTAGCTAAAGCTACAGGCCCACGCAATCACAGCCAGCTACTTCTTTATTTCATTTTTTGTAGAGATGAATTCTCACTATGTTGCCCAAGCTGGTCTTGAACTCCTGACCTCAAGGAATCCTCTATACTTGTGCTGATATTACAAGTATGAGCTGTTGTGTGTGAACCCATCCTCATTTTAATTTAGAAAATAATTCTACTGTAAAATCTCATTATATAGCTTCCTGCCTGCTTGCATTGTTTCCAACTAGTGATCTTTGCCCCCAATAAATCTCCTCTTCTAGTGCCTAACACCTATTCTATAACTTAAAACAAATCAAACTTGAGTAAGTGGTAAAGTGGCAGGCTAATTTTTATGCAGAATTTTTCAAAGGGGACTTTTGATTCTATCTGTGAAAACATTTCATTACTTTCATATAATATAACATGACAGGAGGCATAGCCTCAATGAAGTTGCTACAGATTATTTTCCCTCTCACTACAATCTACTTCTTTCACATTTAGGGAAAAAAAGATGGACTTAAGAGTAAATTATTCTCTTCTCTCCACTTGAAGTATAGAATCAACTCAATTTATCTATCTATATGCTTTTGGCAAAAATCTTCTTCATGCACTTAATCCTTTTTTATTTCTAGTTTGAGGGTTTAAAGATAATCCTAGAGTTGAACATAGATGAACTTGATGTGCAGGAGGGGTTACGTTGGTCATTACAGTTTATTTTGCTTCTTTAATTGAAGAGAGAATATGACAGTTAAATCAAGGCATTTCTGTTCTTGGGATAAATAATACAGTATATATTCTTTCCTTAAATAAATCATAGGAGATATAGAATTCTTAAGTATGATGCTACTTTGTTCTCACTCATAAGTGGGTGTTGAACAATGAGAACACATGGACACAGGGAGGAGAACATCACACACTGGGGTCTGTCTGGGGATGGGTGGATAGGGGAGGGATAGAGAAGGGATAGCATTAGGAGAAATACCTAATGTAGATGACGGGGTGATAAATGCAGCAAACCACCATGGCACGTGTATACCTATGTAACAAACCTGCACCTTCTGCACATGTACCCCAGAATATAAAGTATAATAATAAAAATATGATGCTACTTGTTTACACAGAATATAAAATATAAAGGTAAGGGAAATGAAAGCATTTGTGAATTACTAAAACTATATTTAAAGTTGCTTTTAGAAATCCAATAAGAAATTGACTCAAATCATTTTAGAAACCGTGGCATTATTTTTAACTAATTCTTTAAAAATCACAACAGCATCACACACTGCAGTCTGTTGGTGGAGGCAAGGGAGGGACAGTAGGGTGGGGGGTTGGGGAGGTTGAGGAGGGATAACATGGGGAGAAATGCCAGATGTAGGTGATGGGGGGATGGAGGCAGCAAACGACACTGCCATGTGTGTGCCTATGCAACAATCCTGCATGATCTGCACATATACCCTAGAACCTAAAGTACAATTAAAAAATCACAACAGCACAGTCAAATCCTGTTGCTTGTTTTCCAAAAATACTGCAGCCATTACTACCTTGGAAATTACTGATCAATTAATTTATAAAATTTAAAAACACTAACATATGTAAAAATCAATTTTCACTCCCAAGTTATTGAATAAAAATCAACAAGATCCCTGGAAAGATAAATATAGCTTAATTTTCATCTATATGAGAAAGGCAGGCACATATTTAGAGTAAGACAATAAATCACAATTTATCAACTGATTCATTCATCCTAATACATATATGATTAAAACCACCATAACACTTTATTCTTTTGTGGCAATAACTGTTCTGCCTTTTATGTTTTCCTTATAGAGGAGACACTCTAATATTAGAGCATATCCCTTTTTTATTTTTATTTCCTAAGAGCAGATAACACTGATGTCTTTAACCACCAAGTGTTCAATAAATAACAGATGAATGAAAACTCAGTCTTATATCAAAATCCCTTAAAATACAGTCAATATATTTCTAAAGAATCTTTAAGACACTGTAACTCGTGGTATCCAAAGTAGGCATTTGAAGGAGGAAAGCAAATATTAGTAGTATTTATTTTAATTACAGAATATTAAAATATCTACTTAATGCATATGTTAATTTTATGTAACATGTATCACTTTAACATAAGTAATCATATACATAAAAGTGTGGATACATGTAAACAACACTTTTACTAATAGTGATGTGTGATCACTGTCTCATCTTATTCACACTTTTTCACTATCATACACAGGGAAATTAAATTTAAATCCAAATTGTTACTCCACTGTTTCTTTCCACTCTCCTTTCTCAATAGTCTTCGACTTGACTCTAGAGTGCTTTATAACATGGGTTTCAAAGACAATTTGTTGAATGTAGGAATGAAAAAAACAACCATATACCTAATATTAACATTACCCTAGCATTAAATGTAATAATAAGAAAAACTTACATTGTCACACACTGTGAGTTCAATTATAGACTTTAAGGACCAAAAGTTATGGTGAAATGGAAAACCTAAAAGGCAGGTACTAAACTTTAGGGAACAATAACCTAATATAACTTTCAGAAAATTAAAAAAACAACAACAACAACAACAACAAAAAAAAAAACAAAAAAAACAACCTTATTTACTTCCATTCCTTTCCTATAGGAGAGTTAGAGAAGACCCAGATTCTACATATTTTTATGAAAATAATAAAAGTCACTTCATATAAAGGAACCCTAAATAGATCCAGGAAAGGAAACTTGTAAATAGAATTCTCTATTTAAATACAATGACAAGCATAAACTTCCTTATTAGAATCCCACTGGTATTACATGAAAAACACAGTATACTGACTTTCATCAGAATTCATGTAAATATCCTGGATCAATTTTGCTTGATAAGATTTTGACAGAAAATTTTACAGTGAATTGAATTGAAATATAGTAAGATATACATTTCTATTCATAGACTTTGGAATATGTAGTTTACTATAGTTTATACATTTATATAGTTTTTTTCAGAAAAAAGCATATGGTATCATTTTCCATAACAAGGTTATTAGGAGACTTAGAAATATGATTGTGTGTGTGTGTATATGTCTTTGCAACTCTATAACCTTCTTGTTTAAAGGGGGAGTTTATTTTTGTTATAACCAGAGAATATAAAATAAGTCATATTACTGACATTGACATATCTTTATATCTTTCAGTGAAGATAACAGTAGATTTGGTCTCGTTAGGTAAAAAAAGAAAATTACATAAATATGGATCAGTAATCCACATGGTTACAAATCAGAGACATGTACATTTGTTGGAAGATAATTAAAGCACAAAATTTGTAAATATCTTCAGTCAAACAGATTACAACATTATTATTTACACAACAATGTACAAATAATTATTTGTAGAGCAACTTCTATATATAGAAGCACACTCTGGTATGGTGTTTCTTAAATGAGTTTGTGGAGAAATGAACTGATGAGATGAGAAGGGCTGGATTGTTGTTCAATGAAAGAGAAAAACAGACTAATCAATATCCTCACCCTAAGATGACTGTCATCCAACTTATGAAATCAATTGGATACCCATGGCAATAAACCATGTTTACTTTGTTTTGTTATAATTTGGATGAAGAAATGAGATGTGTAAGAAGTTGACAGGGGTGGCTGAGAAAACAGAGAAGATGTGAGAAACATTATCTATTCCCAAGAGGTCTGAATTATTTACTAAGTGACCTTAGATCAATTAACTAAATTTTCTATAATTTCTCTCATTTGTTGAATAAGAAAAACTTTGTAATATCCACTTTCTGCTGGGTTTGTGACAAGAGAATTAAACCAAGGAACATTCTATTTTGTATTGGTTTTAGTTTAAATAGCCAATGCCACTTTACCCACACATTGTTCCATCAATTCTTCCAGGGCTATACCACACAAGTTGTTTAGTAGTCAGATTGTGACTGAATTTATTGAACAAAGGTTATAATCAGAATAATTCTGTAGCTATTCAAGTGCTTTTTGTGTAGATATAGACAGAGTTTTAAAAAATCATAATTTTAATTAAGTACTTTGACCTTAACAACAAAAATTAAACACATTCACATAATTATGTCCCATTTAAATATACACTATATCCACTAAAAGTGCTCATTCAATTTTTAGATAATGAAATCTCCCAGGTAACAGCGTAATGTGTAGTTAAAAATGAATCTTAACGCTATTATCATCTTGTCCAGATTGGCCAATTTGTCTCAACCTCAATGTGGGGAGGTCTTATTAGAGAATAAAATGCCTTTGCCAATTCAATTATTTATTCAATACAAGTGCAGTGGTTGAGATTTTGTGGTGAATTACCCTGAACACCTGGCCAAATGGAACTGAAAAAAGACTACAATTAACTCAGCACAGGCAATCAGACACCAGTATTATGGAAAATAATATCATGTTGCCAACTAAATTATGTTTGTTGGTAACAACACTAGTCTCCACTGCCACAAACCTCTCTTCATATTCACCCTCCACCTCTCTCCCTTCTGTCTCCCTGCACCCTCTTTCATTTCCTCCTTTTCTTACTCTTCTTTTTTCTTCTTTAATATTCCTTTCTTGGTTTTTTCTTTCTTTTCTACCTTTTTCTTTTCTCCCTCCTTCCCCTTTTTCCTGCTTTCCTTCTGCTTTTCCTTCCTTTTTTCCCTTTCCTTCTCCTTCTCCTTCCTCTCCTGCCTTCTTCATTCTCTCCTTCCCTTCTTTGAGGGTCAGATTTAATAATCACTCTCAGAGCAAAAGCCAGGACATATTTTTCCCTTCACTTGATATATTATGTCAAAAAAGAAAACAACTAATTATTGTCAAACGTTGTTTGAGAGCAATTTTACTTAAACATGAGATGAAATAGCAAAAGCATTTTTTAATCAGGGTTCTCTGACAATAAGCTATAAAATATAAATCATCCACTGCTATTGATTCACAATTCTAGAAATTAAACTTTGAACTTCATGTCTGTTTTACTTCTAAAGGCTTAATTGGCATATTTCACATTTCGATTTTTCTAAAAGATAATGGCGTATTTTCTACTGTCTAAAATGAAGCAGATTTGCTTAATTTTTTTAAATGGCTACACTTTTAAAACTTAAAAAAAATTAAAAAATGTTGTAATTTTAGCTTCCATTATTTTGCTGAATATAATCCACTTAGTAAAAATTACATTTATTTCAAAATGGGAGAAGCTCCCCATTTTCTAAAATGATACTTTAATCAAGCAATACATACTAAAGGAGAACATAAGGTTTTCACCAAATACATGTTTTGTGAGTTCAAAGTCTACAGCTAGTAAAAGGTTAGCTTAGTTGAATTACTACGTGTCTAAGGTTTGGTCTGCATCTCATAACTAACTTTGCCTTGACTCATAAAATGTCTTATTGCATTATCTTATCTAACTTCTGATGCTTTAGAATTATAATTATAATCCTCACATTCCAATCTTTGTTGAATATGAAGCTTCTTTATCACATTGCATTCACATATATCACATTATCAAGCTATCTACATTTACTGAGAACCGATTATTGTATGTGTCATGGTCAAACAAATTTGTATTTAGGGTACTGGCATATAAATGGTTTTTATTCCAAGTCTACATGCTGCAAAGTTGAGTAGATGAACCTGTTGCTTTAGGTCAGCTGTATCCAAACTTTTGGCTTTCCTGGGCCACATTGGAAGAAGAATTGTCTTGTGCCACACATAAAATACACTAACACTGATGATAGTTGATGAGTGAAAAAAAAAATCACACACAAAAGATCTAATAATGTTTTAAGAAAGTTTACAAATTTGTGTTGGGCCACATTCAGAGCCATCCTGGGCCACATGTGGCTCATGGGCCATGGGTTGGACAAGCTTGCTTTAGACCATAACAATTACCTCCTACGAATCACCTTTATTTGCTCTATTCTCCAACTTATTCTACATGTTATTGACTGAGTTCAGTGGACAATTATCATTTAGTGGTTGGTCAGAATCATTTCCTTCTTCTATTGCCAATAGACCGCAGTTTCTATTCGGGAGAATTGCCTTTCCTTAATTTTGAGACTTTGGGAGAAGAGGGATTTAAACAAGAGTTTTCTGCTCTTCTAGCTCATGCATTAACATGTGACACAAGCAAGGTGAACTGGGCTGTCTTTTAAGACTTTAAAATTTGAACAGAATTACACAGAATAGAGAAAAGAGAGTATCACAAAGAGCCTGGAATAGTTCTTGTTAGCCACATGCCCAGGAAGGCATGCTCAGATCTTTTTCCTTTTGTAAGCTTCATTCCACTGCCTTTGTGCTGATCACAGTACATTTACTTTCTGATTGATTTAATCAGAGACTGATCTCTGTTGCTTGCACCCAGAGAGCCATACTTGATAGTTAATTAAACTATATTTGATGATTTTATTTTATTGTTTACAATCCTTTTAGGGTTGTCTCTGCCTGTAGGCCATCATCAGAATTTTTCAGTCTGGCAACAAAGGATTGCCATTATTTAGCCCCAGTTCTTTCTATTCAACCTCATCAATTTCTTCCTCATAGTATGCCCTTAACTTCAGCCATATGGAATCACGATTCCTATGACATACTCTGGTTTTCCATCTCATTGAAAAGCACAGTCTGTTCCCTCTGCCTGAGTTGCCCTTCTCATTTTATCTAGCTGTGTAATTCAAACTCATTATTTAATGCTTGGCTTAAGTTTTATCTACTTCAGGAACATCTCACTAGCATCTGTTCTCTCTCCTGTCTTAGTTTTCCCTGAAGAAAGTCCCATCAGCATCAGTCACACAGTATCAGGGAAGTTGAAAACTATGAGGTTTAAGTGAGAAGACTCTGGAACCAGACTGCTTGAGTTCAAATCTCATCACTGTCTCTTTCCTCCTAGATCTTGGGCAGGTTATTATATTTAGTGTGCCACTGTATCTACCTCACAGCGATGTTGTAAGCATTAAATAATTCACATGAAGTACTTAGATCAATAACTGGCATATCATTAGTGCTAAACATGTGTTAGCTATTCTCCTAGAATTTATCTCTATCATACTGTTATTACTGCTTTTCTTCCTTTAACCTCTTTTACCTGCATATTTTATCGTGTGCAACTTCATATTTCTCAGGTACTTAGTGGTAACTCAGTAAAAGTTGGTTAAAATAATAAAAATGAATAGGTGATAGTAAAGTTTTTTTAGTTTATAAATCCCTTTTGGAATTTTGCCTAATTTTTCACACATAAAACGTTAAAGTTGGGATTGCTTTATTTAAAACTTTACATAAAATCAATATTTATTTCCTGAAATTATAATAAAATCCTCCCCTCCTTATATCCTCTCCCATGCACATTTATTTAATGATTATTTAGGACCATTTTAGTCACAATTTGGTGATTGAGGGTATAAAAGCCAGTAACCGACAATGTCTTTATGACTTATTTTTTAATATAAGAGGAAGAGGCAGGCAAAGCATCCCCCTATTCAGCAAGCAAGAGAAGGGACATTAGATTTTTAAATAAAATATATATGTACATTATATATCATTATAAATAATATTCTCTATATATTTTTATAATACTTATTTATATATATATTATATATAATTTATAAATCCTGTATTTTTGTGTCTCAGAAATGGCTTTTGATTTGATTTTTTTCCTCTATATTAATTTTTTTTTTTTTTTTAGAGTCTTACTCTGTCACTCAGGCTGGAGTGCAATGGCACAATCTCAGTTCAATGTAGCCTCCACTCCAGTATTCAAGTGATTCTCCTGCCTCAGCCTCCCCAGTAGCTGGGATTATAGGCATGTGCCACCACACCGGCTAATATTTGTATTTTTAGTAGAGATGGGTTTTCACCATGTTGGTCAGGCTGGTCTCAAACTCCTGACCTCCAGTGATTCACCCACCACAGCCTCCCTAACTGCTGAGACTGCAGGTGTGAACCAACGCATCTAGCCCTCTATGTTAATTTGTGACCTACATTTAAAGACGATCTTTGTGAGGGGGCATCAAATTAGCAGTCCTTTCTGAAAACAAAACAAAACAAAACAAATTCATTGGAGAACTCTGTAGACTACTGAGCACATCAGTGGCTTCCCTAAATGCTGGACTGACAAACCTGTCACAAGGAAGTGTGGAGTTTCTCTCCCAATCTGTTATCAGGTAACTTGTACAGGAAGCTATAATGTCAATGGTAGAATAGGGTACAGAAATAGAAACAAGCTCTCATTTTCATATAATATTATAATGTGAAATACAGTTTGCATGATACAAATGTCATCATTGGTTAGATTTCTAGAGTTCGTGGTAGAACCAAATATAATTACTAACATTTGCTCAATACTAGCAGTAAGCAGTAACTAAGGTAAAGTAGGAAGTGTTTTCATGTACTAACCAACTTAATCCTCATAACAAACTGCAAGGCAGGTAGTACAACTATCTACATTTTACAGATAGATAAACTTGGGCTTAGGGAGGCTGAATAACTTACCCAAGTCACACAGCTTGGGAGCCAAGCTTTGAACCTAGACAATCTAACTTCAAAATCTATGATTTAAACATTATAAGATATTGCTTCCTTTGGTAACTACAAGTCCTGGGAATGCTGTATAACCTAATATGGTATTGTGAAAGAATATACCTCTTGTTTCTGTATTCGTCAGTACATAGCAACTATAAAATGTTTAGCATAGTGTCTAAAATAGACTACATGTACATATACATACAAATCACTAAATAGTAATTACAGTTACAGTTATTACTTATAGGCAGTTTATGTAAAGTAATAACATGCTTAGGAATCAAACAGACTTGGATTTGAATCCTTGTTCTGCTACTTACTGGGATTTTGACATTTATGAGCCTCAGCTACTTTTTCTGAAAAATGTGGCTATAATTACTTTTTATAAAGCGGAAGTAAAGCAAATTTTATGTACATATATGTGATATTTACATATATTTATTTACATCTATATCCATAAGTATATGGTGAATGTGAATGTGTACTCTGTGTTCTCTGTATTCGGAATATGAAACCAAGATCCAGAGATGGCTTGGCCGCAATTGTCATTTGCAAATGGCACTGAATTCAGGTCTTCTGTGTTCAAGCACAAGGCCTTTAAATGTAGGTTTTTTACTATCAAATTACTTTTATTCCTACTGAATTGCTGAAATTTATTTTACAAAGAAATATCCCTTACTCTGTCTGCCTCACTTCTAGTTTTTTCAAAAGGTAGTACTTTAACACTGAAATACCTTCAGCACAACTTTCTATTTCTCTAAAAAGGCTTGAAAGCTGTTGTAAGTGAAAAAACTTCAATGTAAAACAATTCCATAATTATTTTTCTTAACTGTTAACAAATATAAAAGATGTATAGTATATTTGATCTAGCTAGGTAAACAATATTTACATCAATGTATTCTAATGTTCCTAGTTGATGTCATAAATTGATTACACTGAGGCTGGAAAATACACTATTTATATTAAAAACTATTAATTTGAACATGGCTTTGTGTAAATGCCAACATTAAGATCTAAGGTATTTTTAAATATCTTATATTTTGTTACTTTTCTCATTTTAATTTATGGCTATCTTTCAATTATCCTTATCACTGGAGGAGGAAAATTGGCACAGACAACTTAGAAGAGAGGATAGTAATCAATTCCCAGACTTTTACATTTGATTCTGCAATATGTTGTGGCTGCATAGTGCCAAAACAACCAGCTTAAATGTAAATAGCTCAGTTCAGTGACTTATTTGGTATAAAATATATTTTTAAAATACCAGGTTGTTTAGTAAATTTAACTCAGCCAACTATTCTTGTAACGTTTCTGTTTTTTTGTTTTGTTTTGTATATATTCTTTTTAATGTATGGCCACTTTAGTTAAATTGCATTAATTTATATCTTTGATTATACTTAGGCTGAATAGAGAGAGTAATGTGTTTTCTGATAAAGAAACAGTTGCCTAAGAACTGGTGGGAAATATTCTAGGAGAGTAAAGTGATTAGTGGGAAATCTTCATTTTAAAGGAAAACTTCTGCCAAATTTTATCTTTTTTTCTCATACCTTCTGCTTGATGATCATCTCGTTGATATCTTCAAGGTCACCCACCATCACCCTCTGTGATTTTATAACTCGATCAAGCAGAGAAAGCCATTCGGTAAGTTCTGTCCAAGCCCGGTTGAAATCTGCCAGAGCAGGTACCTCCAACATCAAGGAAGATGGCATTTCTAGTTTGGAGATGGTGGTTTCCTTAGTAACCACAGGTTGTGTCACCAGAGTAACAGTCTGACTAGAAGCTAAAATATTTTGGGTTGTTTGCAAAAAGGAAAAAAGAAGAAAAAGAAAAATTAGAAACACAAGCGAAAGAGTCAATTTCAATAACAGTAAGTCAAATTTAATTGAAGAGCAACAATTTGAGCCAAATTCTTATTCATGACATTATGTATCTTTTTCTAGCAATGTGGATACTTTGTTTAGCAATACATGGTAGAAAATTTAAAGATTCAACCTTTTCATTAATATACACTTAGCAATTTTTAAAAAATGATTTTGTTCATTCTCATGCCTGGACAAGTAATTTAATTTAAATAAGCCTTCTCAATAATAATAATATACATTGTGGAAGTGGTAAAGAAAACAAAAGTTTTCAATCCTTGCCAGGGCAATATATTTTACTTGTGTTATTATTATTATTATTCAAGAAATAAAAGGCAAAACAGGATTGGATAAGATCTTCTTTCTGACTTATGATTTCCTTGAATAGGAAGTAAATTACTTTGGAGCTGGACCCTAGGGAAATCAAAGTTAATAAAATGTTCTTGTCTTAGCTCTGTATTTTATACTGGGAGCAGTTTATCATTTTTTTGTAAATTTCAGATTGTTAGTATAGTGACTAGCAGTGAAAAAAAATCCAAGGTACAACATTTTTTAAAAAATGAGAGCTAGTAGTTTTACTATTTAGACATGAAACATTGTTTCAAAGTCCTTAAATAAATCTTAAATTAATACTAACAGTATTAGACACTGTAGAGTAAGTCAGCCTATGATAATGGTTAAGATGTATAGTCCTAGAATTCAAATGCCTGGGAGACAATCCTGTGTCTGCCTTAGGAACTCTAGGACCTTGGTTAAGTCACATGACTTCTCCAAGTTTCAGTTCTTCTCAGTAAAAGAGGAATAATAATAGGGTAAATGCCAAAAGGGTAGTGTAGATTCAATGAGTAGTACAAGCAATGCATGTATGACAATGCCAGAAATAGCAACATACTCATCAAACAACATTATTACAGCGCCTGACACTAGTAAGTAATTAATAATGTTATTAGATATTACTGTTTTTATAAACACTTGGCTAATAAGAAACACAGTGATGAACAACTGTGGTGAGAAGCTGGAGATAAAGCCCCAAAATGTGAGATATTTGGGGAATGGTGAGTCAAAGGTGTATGTGTGGCCTTATATTGATTGAAGAGGGCTGAACTTCCTGGTGTAGATTGATGCTAAATATCAACACACAGCTGGGTTATCAGAGGTGAGTGATGAGGGGAAGGAATGCTTAATCAAGTTCATAGACAATGGTCTCAGGAGCATAATATAACCAGGAGACTGGTGGCAAAATTATTGGACTATGTAGTTTGGAATAAAAAGTTTCAAGGAAAGCTGCAAAAGACATCTCAATGGGAGACTCAGAGGCATGGACAACCAGGGAACTATTCTAAGAACATAAAAGAAAAATGAGATGTTGAATTTTTGTTCTGAGGTAGCCATTCATTAATTTTCATGGCTATGTAACTGTGCTTTTAAGTTTGTCTCCTCATTAGAGAAGAAGATGAGTAGAATGGAAGAATATTTCTTACCTCTCAAGCTTCTCAGGGACACCAACAATTTTCTATGAATGAAGGAACTAATCTTGATCAATGCAGACAGAAAAAGATAGTGTTGTAAGTGTCAGAGAGAATTAAAAAATTTATGTAAAGAAATACTGATTGAAAGGAGTAACACTGAGGCAATAAAGAACATTTCAAAGCTATCTGACAACTCTGAGGCTCTTTCTAGAAAGAATTAAACATAATGTAAAGAAGGAATAGCATTTTGTGTCACAGTACAGGAGAAAAAATCATGGAAGCAAACAAGATCTAGAAATCTTAAATGGGATTCCAGGAAAGGCGCTAAATCTCCAGAGAGAATGCATGCGTGAGGATGAAAAGAGAGCTAAATTAAAATATCACTGTAGGAGCTAACTGCAGAACACCAGGATGACTGGCAAATGTAGACGGAGTGTTTCTGAAATAGATACACAATGTATACTGAGGCAATATACAGCAGTTTAGAAGGATTTCAAGCTTATGGGAAGTTTCAGAAAATGCTTTTTAAAAAAGTGACTTATTGAAAATTTGACCGTCAAATGAGAGCAGAAACAAGAGATTTTTTTTTTTCTCCAGACTCGCTTCTGACCATGAAAGAAGTACCTAATGAAGTGGAAATGATCACGTCATATTAAATTTCAACAGAGTGAAGGATGAGAAACTAGAAAATTATCAGACTTCAAGAAGCAGACTACTATTTCCTGAAAAGTATGTTTGAGGAAGGAAGGAAGGAAGGTAGGAAGGAAGGAAGGAAGGAAGGAAGGAAGGAAGGAAGGAAGGAGGGGGGGAGGGGGGGAGG
>NW_016107523.1:2446659-2457912 GCF_001604975.1 Cebus imitator | reverse complement strand
GAGTGAGGAACAGAGGAAGTCAGGCAGTGAGGGAGGGAGGGAGGGAAAAAGGAAAGAAGGGACGGAGGGAGGGAATCTATTGAAAAGCAAGGCCAGGGCCTGAGACTCAAAAAGAGAATGATTCATGATGACATAATATGCCACTGGGACGATACATTAGCTGAAGCATATTCAGAGAAAGATGGAGAGGTCTAGCAATCAGCCATCTCTGTGCCAGTCATGGGCACATAATCCCATCTATAGACCCATCAGGCCAGTATTTCTGGTCTTCTCTCCTCCAGCATTCACCACCTGAAGAACATCTGTACACTGATGGGAAAGGGAGAGGAAACCTTATCAGCCTTTCTCACTACTCTGTCTCTTGCATCTTGCACATGTCCTGGAGTATAGGAGGTGCTCCACTGACTCCCTTTGAATCTTAAAAAAAGTCTCTGCTTTCTGCACATGGCTGGCCAGTTTTCCCAGTAGCTGGGGAGAGACAGCAAGGGGAGAGATGCCAGATGTAGGTGATGGGGAGGAAGGCAGCAAATCACACTGCCACATGTGTACCTATGCAACAATGTTGCATGTTCTTCACATGTACCCCAAAACCTAAAATACAATAAAATAAATAAATGGGAAAAAAAAGTCAATGTGCAGTAAGCTCTTTAGTGAACTTAGAGGTCTTCTACATACAGTGAATATTAAATTTAACAACCACCTATTAGAATGAAAGAATGGAGGCTAGAACACAAAACAAGCCTAGGATTTTACTAGTTAGGTGATTTTAGCTATTTTCACAAGAAGAACATAATGGAGGAAGACCCACTGCTGGGGGAAGACAATGAAAGGTCAAATATTAAAGAGAGAAAATATAGTAAGTCTATTTATTTGCCCCCAAGCCCACACACATATATCTTTTTCTATTGGAGGGAGAAAAGCAGGAAATAGCTCTGAATCTGAAAGCAGAGTATAGAATATTTAGGCTTTCTAGGACCAGACTATTGGATTTGAATCCTTGCTCTATAATTTTTTTAGCTGTGTAACTTTAGTTAGGTGACTTAACCTTGCTAAATCTCCATTTACTCCTCTGTAAAATAGTGATTACAACAGTGCCTCCTTCATAGACAATTGGCCTTACTATTTACTAAATAGACAATCTTGGAAAAGTAATGAGATTGGAGGCATGTTGAGGTAAGGAATTATACACTTGCTAAACTCAACATCCTGACCCTCAAGAGTTTTCACCTGTGTAACTCTGAAAACAGTACCAATCTAATGCAATTGTGCTATGGATTTTATGACACAATACATGTAAGTCACCTCCTAGGATTGTTCTTACTGTATGTAGACTGTGGATTTTTTCCTTCTCCTTTTCCCTGCGTTTCTCACACAATGGTTATTGGCTCTGCATCTCCTACATTCGTATAAGCTCTGGACTCCGAACCAGACTTCACACTCCAGCCTCATCTTCCTCCATTCTTCCCAGGCTCCTCCACACCCATGTCTATTCTGCAACCTGTCACGAGTACAGGCCATTTCAAACTCTTGTGTCATTTCACACACTTTCTATACTTCTTGAAAACTTTTCTCTCGTGTTTCTAGGATAAATCTCATTTTCTCTTCAAATGTCAACTCTAGATCTCTATGGTTTGGGGAGGACCAGAATAAGAAGTGTGTAACTAACATGTCTCTATGAAGAACAGAATCACACCTTTCTTTTGGGTCCGAAACATTTTTAGTTTTTAACGTGTTCTTACTTAAATCTAGTTATCACTAGGATGGACAAAATCTTGTACCACTATTAGGTTTTGGAGGATTTTAAAAATTTGCCTAGAGGATAGCCGATAGTAGTTGAGAGCTGGATTCTAAAGTCAAAAATTTGGGGTCTCAAGGAATATACTTTATTTTTTATTTTATTTATTTATTTTTGAGACCGAGTTTCATTCTTGTTGCCCAGGCTGGAGTGCAATGGCACGATCTCGGCTCACTGCAACCTCTGCCTTTTGGGTTCAAGCGACTCTCTTGCCTCAGCCTCCTGAGTAGCTGGGATTACAGGCATGTGTCACTATGCCCAGCTAATTTTGTTTTTTTAATACAGATGGGGTTTCTCCATGTTGGTCAGGCTGATCTTGAACTCCCGAACTCAGGTGATCTGCCTGCCTTGGCCTCCCAAAGTGTAGGGATTACACGCATAAGCCACAAAGCCAGGCTTACACTTTAAAACATAAAGTAGTAAGAGGCTAATCTTCATCTGCCTCTCATATATTCTGTTCAGAAAAACATTACTTTGATTCACATTGATTCATACTGCACTTTTAGATGCCTTTACCTTTAGCTAACAAATATGAGGTTCTTTTTTTACACTTTGTCATGGTACTAGAAATATATGCAAATCACCTTTTTCAGTAAAGTGTAGGCTGGTCAGATCTGTTAGTGGTTTTGCAGAGTCTGAATATCATGTTCATAGTTCTAAGAATCAGACAGGGATATATTGTTGTGCCAATGATATTTTCTGTTAACTTGATATTTTAAAAGACTAAAAAATGACTTTTTTTCTTGAGAGTGCCTGAACCCATAATCTAGAATGGATAAAGAGTTAGGATACATAAATTATTACATATAATTTTCAGTGATATTCTGGGATGGGTCTCTAGTTGTCATCCCTAAGGAACATGGGAAATGGCTTCCCCTCCAGCTGGTGGAAATCCTTTCCTCTGTACCCTATTTAATCTTAACCCCAAGTATGATCATTGTGCCTGGACATCCACCCCTTGCCTTATTCCCCTATCTTGGATTATAAGAAGCTGGCTTTGGGATTAGCTGCTTCAGATCTCTGCCTCTCTAACCACCTCAGAGACTAAGGGTATTCTTCTCATGTCCATTGGAGGAATTGTCTTTTCCCACCCAGGGTCCTTACTGAAAATAGTCTTTCTAATGTTATGCTATTAAACATCCCTCCAGTAACAGATCTGGGTGGGTTTTGTTTGTTTTTTTGCTCAATCACCTTATGCCAGAACCAGATGTATTACAATGTACAAAATTAAACTGTATATCTAGGTAGACAGATAGATACACACATTGTATGGATGTGTGTGTGTGTGTGTGTGTGTGTGTGTGTGTGTTTGGTGTGTGTGTGTGATGTATGGAGGGAGAGTGACACAGACACACAGAGAGAGAGAGCAAGAGAGAGAGAGCATCTGGATAATCTGAGGAAATACTATGTAGCATAATGCCTTTCTCATGCATTCATCAGAAAATTAAAATGACTCTACTAAAATTGTGGTTTTCTCTCCATATTTAAGCAGACAGAAAATCAAGCTCAAAATACCTGAAATAAATTAAGTCTGGCACACCAGAATGGTAGCATGAATAACAGTAGGTGTAATATACTATTGCAAACTACAGCTTTGCTCTGAGTATTTTGTTAATTAAAAGGTGTTGGCTTTAGAAAGGAACTCTTATTTTTTTCAAGTGTTTGAAGAACATTTCTCTAGTCTGAAAATTTAATTGGTTTCAGGGGTACTTGATTAGTCAGACTAACAGCTTTACTTAGAGCTTTAAAGGAGCTACTAAATCTTTTAAAACACATACACAATGTGTTTGGCATATTTCCTCTGAAGTATTCAGAGGCGGTTTTCCTGTAATTCACAGGTCTCCTTTGGTTGATAAGAAAGAAAGAAGCGCATATTCTATTTCTAATTTTGTTCTATGAATGTGGGTAACTTTTTTTTGTTTGCTTTATTTTTATATTTGAAAAATCACTCAATGTACAAAACTGTAAGTTATTGGACTCACATTAACAATTATATGAGGGAATATCTAAAAAGTGCTGTTAAATATTCCCTTCCTCCTCATCATTCTGTGTCAACAGAAGACAGCAATGTTATATGTGGTCAAGCTGCATTACTGTTTAAGACTATGGGGTATCGGAAAGATTGTTAGCTCCTTCCATCTCACCAGTAGATAAAATAACTCTCCTCCATGTAAGCAACATTGGAGAATATTTACTTTTTGAATATTTAAAAGGATGGCATGTGGATTCATGAATTACGAAAGAGTTCAAGAGTATTTCTTAACAAAATTAGAAATCACATCCAGATTCTAAGAAAGAACAACCTATTGTGTAGGTGAGGAAAAATCTCACCCCTTCCCTCTAAATATTTACAGTCTGCACATAAAAGTCGGAAAACTGGAAACAAACACTATGACACATAAACACATATTTTTGTCTGCATTCTTTTCTGTCTCTCTTAAGAGTAAATAAAATATATGACTCATCTATCATCAGTAATTCTCATTTTAGAACAATAAATGCTTGTACTATACATAGGCAAGGCCAGAGAACCAGAACTCAAGGATTCATGATAAACATTTGTATTTTTAGATTAAAAAAACATGTTAAGTTTGGGAGCCATAGATTTTTAAATTTTAATAGTGCTATTCTCTTACATTTTAAAAGATTCTTTCTTGATACTAAAAATATAATCCAAATAAATATTTGCTACTACTTATAAGTAAGATAAATTACCACCAACACTGCCATCACCCCCATCATTTACTCAACGATTCTTATGTGCCAGGCAAGGTTCTTCATAAACCCTCTTTAATTTCGTCCTTACCAAACAATCTTCAGGGTAGGAATTATCATCACCCTTTTACCAAGGTAACAAAACTTGTTCAGGATCTCACATTAACAAGTGATGTTTCGAAGAGAAGACAATGTGCTTAACCACTGCACATACTTCTAAGAATCATGTGACATCAGGTATCTTTCCTACATGTGTCATTCAATATGTAAAAATTATTCATCACTCAAATACTTTTGACTCTAAGAGCCATAGCTTATAATATAGGGAACCCATGAAATATATGTAATATCCATTTTAATTTGGGAAATAGGATCATTTGATATAGCTACAAAAATATGGATTGTAACAATCAAGTACATCTAGCATCCACTCAAAACTTAAATATTATCCTTGAGAAATATCTCCAACCTGACTTTAAACATATATCCTTCCTTCACTATTTGAATAAAGAAATAATCCTTGCCTTTTCCTGTTTTAGTTTGCATCATCTAAGTGCCCTTCTATAAGCAACATTATATGAATTCATCCTACATACGCTCAGTGAAAAGCAGGGTTTCTCAATCTCCGCACTACAGACATTTTGTCCCAGATAATTCTTTGTTGTGAATGGCTGTCCTGTGCATTATAGGATCAGGATTGCTTGTCAGTATCCCTGGCCAGAGCTCCCTCCTACATGTACAACCAAAAATATCTCCTGACATTACTAAATGTCTCCTGAGGAAAGAAAAACTGTTTATGGTGGATAATGTCTCCATTTAAAGAGTTTTCCGTCTTTCCCCAGCCACCCACCACTCATATACCTGCTTAGAATTTTTGCTGGACATCATTTACGCCTGTCCAAGTTTGTTTTTTCTCATTCCTCAGAAGTATAAATTAAGAGAAATTGTTAAGGGCTTCTTTTACCCACATGATATTATTCAGGCACTGAAGAAACAGTAAACCACAAACCTATTGCTGCCAAGGAATTATAAATAATATTACATAGGAAGTATCTTAGTGACAAAAATGACAGTATCTCTGCTACAGAGTAGATGTCCACAGATAATCTTCTTGCATTTACACTTTTGTCAAGAGATATTCCAGATCCTCCCATCAAGAGCCATAGTCTATTTCTCCACTCCTTGACTATGGATTGGTCAAGTCACTTTTTTCAGCTAACGAAGTATCAGCAAACGTGACACAAACAGAGGCTCAAAGATACTTGGGTGTTGGCTGGGCACAGTGGCTTACTCCTGTAATCCCAGCACTTTGGGTGTCCAAGGCAGGTGGATCACCTGAGATCGGGGGTTTGAGACCAGCCTGACCAACACGGAGAAACCCCGTCTCTATTAAAAATACAAAAAATTAGCCTGGTGTGGTAGTGCATGCCTATAATCCCAGCTGCTGGGGAGGCTGAAGCAGGAGAATGGCTTGAATCCAGTGGGCGGAGGTTGCAGTGAGCTGAGATCATGCTATTACATTCCAGCCTGGGCAACCAGAGTGAAACTCCATCTCAAAAAAAAAAAAAAAAGCTTGGATGTTGGGCTGTGATTGGAACTCTTCCACCACTATGGAACTATGCTAGCCTGATAAATAATTACAAGCAAGTGATCCTGTCACCCACACTGTCTCAACTTATAAAAAAATGTTATACCAGACATATGAATGCCACATGTGGTCATCAACTACCAGCTGCCCATGAGTACCTGAATGAGCACGGGTGAGTCCAGCAAAAGGACCACCTTGATGAACCAAGCCCCAAGCAGTCTCAAGAATCAAGAACTTAAAAAAAATATTCTGAGTATTTACATTTGGGGTAGATTGTTACACAGCAATAGATGGCTGATACAGCCTCCATTTTTACCTATTAAATGCTTTTATGCAAAACAGGATTTAAAATTCTCTTCCTATTGCCACAGAAATTAAAAGAAAAATGCTTATCCAGCAGAGAGAACACATCTGGGAAAGTGAGAGTCTTTAAGTTAAAATGTGGAATGGAATTCCACAGAGAATGGAAGATTCACATAGTCAATGTATAATGCCAATAAATTAGGCAGGCAGCATTTGACAAGATAGCTGAAGAAAGTAACAGTTTTAGCAGAAATTCACTGTTAATGCATGCAGAGCTTTGTATACGAAAAAAAGTAGAGTATGTAATAATAAGAGCCAAGAAGTAGGCAGCCCAGTGCAGAAGATAAGGGAAGAAAAAGCCAGATGAAACCATAATAAACACCATGCTGTTGATGAAGGGTGATCATCAATTCCAAAACTGGTTTCAGAATAAAATCCGTATAACCATTTGAGCCTAACCAGCTAGAGAACATTGTATAGTTCTTATTACAGAAAATACACTGCCATTCTACAAAAATTCTGAGCACCTTAAAAAGTTCCTCAGTTAAATAATTTATTCTTATTTGGATTTGTTTATTGGATTGTTTTTAATAGAGTTTCTCCTACCTGAATATTAGAGACAAGACTCTGCAGTGAAAGCTGAGCAAAATGAGGTAAGCAGTGTTCTCTACAGACTTCAGCCTAAGCCACTTATTTGTTTGGGAGAGTTACATTTTTATGCGAAGTAGCAAACTAACTAGCAATGTGTTTTGAAAGTTGTTATATAATGAATAAGATCCGCTACCACGTGTCAGGCCCTCAAAAGTCTCATCCACCAGAGGAGATGATAAGCTATTTGATGTAAGTATTAGAATAATCTCCTCCTTCTTCACAAAACCAAAGGTCTGACAAATAACAGGGTCTCAATCAAAATTTGTTGTTTTCACAATTAGAATCAGGTGCAAGTGCAATGTACTAAGCAGAGTCCTTAAGTGTAATCTCTCTCTCTCTCACTAAATATATATATATATATATATACACACACACACATATATACACGCATATATATATACATATATACGTAGTCTAAATATATTCAGAGAGAGACAGATAAGTTATATAAATTAATATTAAATAGAGTTCTATAACTCTGATTCACAGTTTCCTCAGAGTTTCAATCCAGAATTTCATCAGGCAGAAAAAGAGGAACCATTAGCTGCAATGTAAATGGAACAGTATTAAACAGTGTTAAAATGTAGACTGTTTTGGTTCAAATCAATAATAATATATTTGCACAAAATTTGGACAGCATAAAAATGCCTTTTTAGTAATTTTTTCCATTGGTTCCTCACCATACCACTCTGGTGTGGACAGGGAAAACATGATCATTATCAATTTATAGAACAGGAAACTAAATTCAGATAAATGAGAATACTTTTTCAAGATCAGCATTTAGTAAATTAGCTGAAAGGTTCTGAGCATTCTGTATTTTAATAAAAAAGGCTCTGAGGTGAGTAATTAATAAGGAATTCATCAAAAATAAATAACTGATTTTAAAACAGGCAAGGATTTAAGTACACATTTCTCCAAAGAAAATATATAAACAGCCAACAAGCATCTGAAAAGATGCTCGGCATCATCAATCATCAGGGAAATGCAAATGAAAAATAAAAATCACAATGAGATATTACCTGACAACCATGAGGATGACCATGATCATAAACAGAAAATAACATATGTTGGTAAGGATGTAGAAAAACTGAAACACTTCTGCATTGTTTATGGGAACGTAAAAAGGTGTAGCCACTATGGAAAACAGTATGGAGGTTTCTCAAAAAATAAAAATAGAATTATTATATAATGCAGCATTCCCATTTCTGGGTATATAGATGGTCCTCAACTTACTGAGGTCTAACTTGTGACTTTTGGACTTTACAATGGTGTGAAAGCAATATGCATTCAATAAGAAACAGTACTTCAAATTTTAAATTTTGATCTTTTCTAGGGCTACTAATATGCAGTATGATTCGCTCTTCTGTGATACTGGGTTGCAGCAGTAAGCTGAATCTTCCATTAAACCACATCATCATGAGGATAAATAATTGATACTGTGCTATGTACTGTGTTGCCAGATGATTTTGACCAGATGAGGCTAATCTACATGTTCTGATCGTATTTAAAGTAGGCCAGGCTAAGCTATGATGTTTGGTAGGTTAAGTATATTAAATAAATTTTTGACATGGTACTTTCAACTTATGATGGGCTGATTGCGACGTAATCCCAGTATAAATTGATGCGCATCTGTATATCCAAAAGAATTGAAAACAGCATCTTAAAGAGAGATTTGCATACTCATATTTACTGTGGCAGTATTCACAATAGCCAAAAATTGAAGTAACTAAAATGTCCACTGATTGAAAAAAGGATTTTAAAATGTGGTATAGGACACAATGGAATATTTCTCAGCCACACACAAAAAAGAAATCCTTTCATATGCTACAACATGGGTGCACTTTGAAGACATTATGCTAAGTGAAGTAAGCCAGTAATAAAATGACAGCTATTGCATGCTTCCCTTTATATGATGTATGTAAAGCAGTCAAACTCTTTAGAAACAGAAAGTAGAATGGTCATTGCCAGGGCTGGAGTATAGGGAACAAAAGGAGCTCTTCAATGGGTTTGGAATTTTGGATTTGCGAGATGAAAACATTCTAGAGATCTGTTGAATAACATTGTGCATATAGTTAACACTACCATTTTGTACACATAAAATGGTTAAGCTGGCAAATTTTGTATTATGTGGTTTTTGTTTTTAAAACACATTTTTTATTATAATTTAAGTTCTGGGACACATTTGCAGAACGTGCAGGTTTGTTAATCGGTATACACATGCCATAGTGGTTTGCTGCATCCATCACCCCATCATCTACATTAGGTATTTCTCCTAATGCTATCCCTCCCCATCCCTCTACCCCCAACAGGCTGCAGTGGGTGATGTTTCCCACCCTGTGTCCATGTGTTCTCATTATTCAACACCCACTTATGGGTGAGAACATGTGGCATTTGTTTTTTCTGTTCTTGTGTTAGTTTGCCGAAAATGATGTTTTCCAGCTTCATCCATGTCCCTGCAAAGGACATAAAATCATTTTTATGGCTGCACAGTATTCCATGGTATATATGTGCTACATTTTCTTTATCCAGTCTATTATTGATGGGCATTTGGGGTGGTTCCAAGTCTTTGCTATCGTGAATAGTGCTGCAATAAACATATATGTGCATGCGTCTTTACAGTAGAAGTAGAATAATTTATAATCCTTTGGGTATATACCCAGTAATGGGATTGCTGGGTCAAATTGTATTTCTAGTTCTAGATCCTTGAGGAATCGCCACAGTGTCTTCCACAATCATTGAAATAATTTACATTCCCAACCAACAGTGTAAAAGTGTTCCTATTTCTCCACATCCTCTCCAACATCTGTTGTTTCCTGACTTTTTAATGATTGCTATTCTAAATCGCATGAGATGAAATCTCATTGTGGTTTTGCTTTGCATTTTTCTAATGACCAGTGATGATGAGCTTTTTTCATATGTTTGTTGGCTGCATAAACGTCTTCTTTTGAGAAGTGTCTGTTCATATCCTTCGCCTACTTTTTGATGGGGCTGTTTGTTTTCTTCTTGTAAATTTGATTACACCACATATCTTTTTAAAAGAGGGAATTCACAGACCAGGCAAATTGTGGACTTTTTAAAACCCCTCTTCTGAGTTAAGGAGATTTGAAAGAGATTTTTTGAGTACTATAATAAATATCATCCTATAAATTCCAACAGTTCTGATTTATTAAAGCCCAGTAGAAAATGATTGATTTATTTTATGTCCTCACTACTCCTACTTGCATCCTCATTGCAATCTTTGTGGGGTAAGCAGAATATGGCAGTACCTGTCTGTAATGGATGCTGTAATGCCTCATCAAGATCCTCTTCTGGAGTAGATGCACCCATACCACAATATTATTCCTAGTATTTGTGGTGTCGGTGAATCTACTCCAGAATAATAATATCTGCAAAGGATCACAGCTGCATTTCTCCCTGGTGCCTGCTCTTGGCTAGTACAGAGATACAAAAGTCCCAGCTCATTTGCTTCAATTTGGGAGAACTTCAAAAGACTACCCAGCTCCAGTGTCCCTGAGGTGGAAGCCTCAGTAGCAACTGCATTGTGGATGAGCTTTTTCTCTGCCGAATACTGCCTCCCTCACTTCCTTATAAATAGCAACAATTCTTCTTAATAAATTTTATGTGTGCAACTTTTTGTCTCAGAGACTCTTTCCAAGGAATCTCATCTATGACACCATATCTCTGGTCTATATACATAATAGTTTATTTTTAATACATATAAGCAATATGATATTTCCAGGCATTCAATAATGGAATATTTTCTAACGTTAATTATAGGCCAGGTACAGTGGCTCATGCTTGTAATTCCAGCACTTTGGGAGGCCAAGGTGGGTGGATCACCTGAGGTTAGAAGTTCAAGACCAGCCTGACCAAGATGGTGAAACCCCATCTTTACTAAAGAAATTACAAAATTAGCCAGGCATGGTGGCGCATGCCTGTAATTCCAGCTACTTGGGAGGCTGAGGCAGGAGAATTGCTTGAACCTGCGAGGCAGAGGTCACAGTGAGCTAAGATCATACCATTGCACTCTAATCTGGGAGACAGAGCAACACTTGGTTTCCAAAAAATAAAAAGTTAATTATTTATTAGTATCACATGTTATACAATTCAACTGAATGCTCTAAAACATGACAAACAGTATGCAGAGGATTATTTGTATATTTATTGTTTAAGGGTTTACAAAATCGTTTTTTTTTTTTTT
>NW_016107523.1:2443811-2446446 GCF_001604975.1 Cebus imitator | reverse complement strand
CTCAACACCCGCCTATGAGTGAGAACATGCGGTGTTTGATCTTCTGCTCCTCTGTCAGTTTGCTGAGAATGATGGTTTCCAGGTTCATCCATGTCCCCACAAAGGACCCAAACTCGTCGTTTTTGATGGCTGCATAATATTCCATGGTGTATATGTGCCACATTTTCCCTATCCAGTCATTATATTTGAGTTTCAATATATCATCAGAGTTGCTATTTCTTAAGTGAAATATGAACACTTCCTGTAACTAAAACACCAATGAGCTTGCAAATTCAAATACTGAGGTCTTGAACTCTATCTCCATAATGATCTTGGAAATGTAACTGCTTTCTTAAGTTGCTTTGAAGTGACTGTGTTGAGCTTACTTGGGTTTTAAAGGCCTGGGTCAGTAAACATGTTATGAATTGCAGATATGGAAAACACACCAACTGAAATAATGATACCAGCTACATCAAAATCAATTCATGTTTTTATTTAACTTGCGGAAAAGCACACTATGCCCAGATGTGCAATAACTATCAACCATACAAAAGAAATCAAAACCGAGGGTAGAAAACAGTTAATACTTAGGTAGGAAAAATTCCTTGTTACAAGCACAAAAATAAAATTTTGATGTTTGTTTTTTTAAGACATCCCTGGCAAACCATGTCAAATTCTTTTTGCAAGTATGAAAGGTAATCATAAATAAAACATTGTTTCAGTGGTTTTAAATTATGTTATTGAAACAGCAACGCTCCTCAGAGCACTAGCATGACAGTTTTGATGCACATACCTCCTATTGCTTTGGACTTGAATCTCATTGTCTTAATCCTTTTGATGAATGGACCTAAAATTAAGAGTGTAAAGTGCACATGGAAAAGCTGTGAGCCCACAGCAAATGGTTTCTGAAGTAGAAACATATCCAACTTAGTTTATTCAAAAAGATCTGTGAAGTTGTACTGTTACAGAGTTGCTTCATTCTGAACTTATCTTTTGCTGCTTACAAAGGGGAAATCCCGTCAGATCAGGGTTAAAATAATCCCTTTTTAAACAGTCAGTAAATCATATTTAAACCTTGTTTGCACTCATACTTTTTCCATGATGGCATTGTTTTATATAAAATACATGGTTTCAACCTTGTTAAATTTGTTAGAACTCCTTTTGTGTCCTAATGTATGATCTACCCTGAAGACTATTTCCTGTGCACTTGAGAAGGATGTGTATTCTTCTGCTGTTAGATGGAATGCACTCTACATGGCTGTTAGGTCTATTTAAAGCATAAAGTCCAATGCATTCTTATTGATTTTTTTAATGTGGATTTTCTGTCTATTGTTGAAATTGGGGTTAGAAGTCCCCTACTATTACCACATTGTAGTTTATCTCTTTCTTTAGATTACTTTATATTTGCTTTATATATTCAGGTGCTCCAATGTTGGGTGCATATATATTTACAATTGTTATACCCCCTTGATGAATTGAGCCTTTTTCATTATATAATGACATTCTTTATGTCTTTTTACAGTTTTTTATTTTAAAGACAGCCTATTCTGTCTGATAGAAGTATGGCTATCCTCATTTTCTTTTGGTTTCCAATTACATGGAAACCAAAACATCTTTTTCTATCTCTCCTCTTTCAGTCAACATGTATCCTAAAAGGTGAAGTGAGTCTCTTATGGGCAGCATGTAGTTGAGTCTTGTTGTCTTAATGTCCATTTGGCCACTCTATATCTTTAGATTGGTGAATTTAATCCATTTACATTCACAGTAATTATTGATGGGTAGAAATTTACTACGCCATTTAAAAAGTTGTTTTCTGATTGCTTTATAGATCCTTTGATCTATATTCCTTTTTTGTTGTTGTTGTCATCTTTTATGGTTTTATGGTTTTGTTTAGTACTGTACTTTGGTTCTTTATTTTTACGTTTGTATATCTACTATAGGTTTTTCCTTTACTTTTGCTACTATAGGCTTTTGCTTTTTTTTTTCTTTAACATCTTATATAAGGGTATTTTTAAACTGGTAATAACTTAACTTTGATTACATACAAAACTTGACACATTTACTTCCCTAATCCACATTTTATAATTTCAGTGTCACAACATACATCTTTTTGATAATTTGTCACTTTTAACCAATTATAGCTATAGTTGTTTTTAGTAGAGATCACCCAAATTTTGCATTTAAAAATATTACTTGAAAATAAACCTTAAAATGAAGTTATATTTAAGATTCAACTATTCCAAGGTAAAGATAATTACAAAGTCCAGAATAGAAAATCATGCTATTTTTTCATTAGTAGGAAAATAATAATAAATACTTTTATTTAAGTATTATTATTATACTTAAATATTATAAAATAATAATACTTAAATAATCATACTTTTCCCCAAGATATGTAGGTAATAACTAAAAGTAAAATGTATTTCCTCTACTCTTAAATTACAGTCTACATTAATCCATTATTTTAAAACAAAAAGATATAAAGGGAGGAAATTTTTAACAAGTTATATGTTACAGACTCTCCAGCCTATTGCATGAAATTCAATCAGATAAAAGAAGTCCATGTGCAGGGAGGGGAGCACTACACACTGGGGTCGGTTGGGGGGAAATAGGGGAGGGACGGTGGGGGGTGGGGAGCTGGGGGGGGATAGCAGGG
>NW_016107523.1:2420566-2443731 GCF_001604975.1 Cebus imitator | reverse complement strand
AAAAAAAAAAAAAAAGAAGTCAAATAAACCTAATTGAAACAGCATTAACTCCCATCTAGGGTTTATCAAACTACAGAAAACAGAAAGGAAAGGAATTATACATCTTGAGAATCATAATTACTAAATATTGATGGAAACTAAATATATGTGTATAATTTTGAATTAGTAAAATTCTTCATTTTTGCCCTATAATATGCTAGAAAGAATAAAAAAAATGTCACTAAAGCTCTGTTTCCTACTTTTGTACTACCTCAAAGCCATGATAATGCTATACTTAATAACTGTTTCTACTTAGAAATTGTTAGATGATCATTGTGATTTTAATACCTAACGTATATTTTCTGTGGAATACAGGAACTGAACAGAAGCAAAGAACTAGGTATAAAGATCAATTTCTAAAGAGAAAGTGGGGTCAATTTATTCTTGGAGCATCACATTCCCATTCAATGTGATGAAAAACTGGAATTGAAGGGCATATGGGTTGAAGTTATCAGAGATTGTATTGCTAAAATGGATAATCTTCCCGTATTTACAATGGGAGGCTGTTGCTACCAAAATTAGGTGGCTTGAATAGATAAAACCATAACAAGTCTGGATATTTTCATGCATCTCTTTCCAAAATGATATTTCAGTGATTAAAGAATCAGGTTTATTATAATGATAAAAATAAGTAAATTATTTATAAAAATATAAGTTATCAAAACAATTTTCAGTGCTATGTAAATATATGTTATAGTAACTTGAGAAGATTTCAGGAAAGTTAATTTATACTATATATCTGAAACCATAGATGCTACATCTGGTAATATTAAGTTGGGAAGGGATTTATCTGGGAAAACCTCATCATTTATCAATTAAAGAAACCAAGGCACAAAATGTTGAATAATTTGTCCAAGACCCCCAACCCTAGCCATCAAGAGAACAAATGAGAACTAGATCCCAGGTTTATTAATTCCCAATCCAGTGATCTTTTAACAGTGCCTTGTTTAAAGTATCATGAGCATGCCCCTGAAATATTAAAAATGTTACAAGCTTCTGTATAATAACTATATATCTAGCATGCACAGATTGAGAAAAATAGTGACAAAATCAAGTTATTCTGAATTCAGTAATATTGTAATATGATTTCACATTTTATTAATTGCAGTAGCATTTATGTCACTTTAAAAATATCTACTGTGGCTCACACCTGTAATCCCAGTACTTTGGGAGGCTGAGGCGGGCAGATCATGAGGTTGAGATCGAGACCATCCTGGCCAACATGGTGAAACCCTATCTCTACTAAAAAATACAAAAATTATCTGGGCATGGTGTCATGCTTCTGTAGTCCCAGCTACTAGGGAGGCTGAGGCAGGAGAATTGCTTCAACCCGGGAGGGGGAG
This sequence comes from Cebus imitator, assembly GCF_001604975.1. Lineage (NCBI taxonomy): Eukaryota > Metazoa > Chordata > Mammalia > Primates > Cebidae > Cebus > Cebus imitator. The sequence goes on along the minus strand of NW_016107523.1, from coordinate 2,442,349 downwards.
ATTGCAGTGAGCCAAGATTGTGCCCCTGTACTCCAGCCTGGCACCTGGCGACAGATCAAGACTCTGTCTCAAAAAAATAAAATAAAATAAAATCTACTACATGTGATTCAAAGACAACACTTGAGGTGGTTGTGGATTTGAGAATGTCTTTCAATAGTTCTGAGAAATTTTAGCTATATCCAGCCCACGGGTTGAGAACTTCTATAATGTTGGTCTCTGCCTTACAACATTACTCTTACCAAATATCTTTGAAAGTTATATTCCTTACCCTTATAGTTGATTTCAGTTTCAGTGTTGCCAAACAGGGTTGTGTTAATCATGTGGCAATGGGTTGTGTCATAGATATAAAATATCTACATTTTCTAAATAGTTTATTATTTTGTATAAATTAGAACAGACTTAAGGTTGTCAGTGTAAGAGTACTCTCACTTTCCAGTGTGCTTTCCTGAGTCAGAGAGAGGGCACAGTCAGAACTAGTGTGCTTGAATTTTGCTGTTTTACTTCACTCACCTTTATGTATCTGTAACCCCTAAACATGAATATCTCGAAGCAAGTAAGTGAAATATCGCCAACATCTGTGATGATATCGGTAGGATAGGGATGGGGGAGGGGGAAACAAAGGTTGAAAAATGCCATACAACCATATCCAATACCTGAATTCTCCTCTACTTAACTTATAGAAAGTGATTTCCCATTGTTTACCCCAAAAGTACACAGTGTCAAACTAGCTAGTCTCTTCATGTAATACTCAATATGCTTTCATTCTTTACAAAATAAATGTATCCTTGCTGTTTCTTAGACTTAAGTATCTTTTGTGCCTATTTTATTCTTTACTCATCTCTAATGATCACACTCTTCTGTGAAGTCTTTGTTGACAACTCTAGTTAACCCATATAGTCGTCTTTCCAAACTCCTATGTTGATTTCAGTCTTATGTACAGTCTCTGAGTCTTTGATCCATATTTCTTTATATTGTTGTTTGCTATTTCAACTGTAAAATTCTAGAATTGGAAGGAAATTATGGAAATTTCAATGTTGAACTTTAAAATCTGTCTCCTTTGAGCACTGTAAATCTTAGACTGAAATGCTTTACATATAATTTTGTAGATGCTCAATGTTCTCAAGAGGTATGTTCAAGAGTCTTTGCAAATCACAAGCAGATGTATATGATCTGATAGGCTTACTTAGGAGTTAAGGGATTTATCCCTGTCCAATTGTTTCTTGGTGCATGAAATTAGTACTGGAGGGCTTCGTTACATATTAGAACCACCAAATTACCCAATAGGATAAATGCTGTTAAACACATTAGAAATCACTACATATCATGGACCTTCAGAAAGTAATTTTTTATCACTTCATATTAGTTATTTAGCTTAGGACAATGCTTTACGATTTCCTATTTAGATTATGAGAAATGTTGCATCTCATTTTAAAAATTATTTCTTAGTATATTACATCATTCTGATTATTTGCACTAAAGCAACATCTTCCAAACATAAACAAGTGTTGAAAATATGTTCTACCATTCGAAATCAGCATGGTGACTGTATTTTTACTTAAAACATTTTCCAAAAAGAAATAATGGGTTCACGAATGAGAAAGCTTTTCTGTTGTGTTTTTGATAGTATGAATTTAATCTAACAGAATAGCTTGCATTTAAGTACTATTACTGAATACTTAGTAACTTAGTTAAAGGGTTTATACCTATTTAGTAATGAAGCAGAGTATTTCCCAGGCCCCTTTGTGGGACTCCTAACAGGGGTGCCTCATTTACTTAGCCCATTGCTCTCAACTCCTCACTGAAGGTAGCATGCAAGTGAATGAGGTAGGAACTGGAGAGTATAAGTGATGGTGCAGCATCCAGGTGGAGGGGCTTACAACCCCTGAAGCCCTAGTGGGTGTGTTACAGTGCTCTTTTAGTTCTGCCATCCTAGGACAGCTTAAGTGTTAACATTTCCATGGGCCCTTTGTCTTTTTGTGTGAGGCAGCTGCCCTGCACCAGCAAGGGCAAAAGGCCTTTTTTATCCACACTTGTGGCTCCTGAGCTCTTATCCAGCATCTAGGAAAAATGAGGTCACATGAACAAATTGTAGGATTGTAAATGTGAGGGATTTTGTTGCTAATGACAGTGGCTCTCAGTAGGAAGGGGAGCTGAAAAGGGGATGTGGGGGGCAAATAATCTTCCCCTGAAGTCCAGGCATCTCCAGTCAGATTCTTCCCTAAAGTTACACCGTCAGGCTGTTCCTATGACGTCAAGCCACTTCTCTCTGACGTCCAGCTATAGTCCCATTTACCAGCTGAGTCTGGGGTTTTTATAGGCGCAGGATGGGGTGGGGTGGGGCCATGGGTGGTTTACAAAAAGGCAACATTTAGAGTGGAAAACAGGGATATCAGTTCTCACTTTGAGCTGCAGTTTCAGGCTTTTTGGCTTGAGGGTGGGGTTTTTGCTGGAGACCCACTCTTTTCTGCCTAGAGGTTCTCTGCCTCCTGCCCCATCAGTAAGAGAGATGTGTAAATGCATATATTGATACAGATGCTCCTCAACTTAAAATGGGATTATGTCCTGATAAACCTATCATAAGTTGAAAACATCATAAATTGAAAAATGCAATTAATACACCTAACCTACTGAACATCATTGCTTAGCCTAGCCTACTTTCAACATACTCAGAACACTTACATAAGCCTATAGTTGGGCAAAATAATCTAACACAAAGCCTATTTTATTAAAGGTGTAGAGTATCTCATGTAATTTATTGAATATTGTATTGGACATGAAAAGCAGAATGGTTGTATGAGTACTTGAAGTATGATTTCTACTGAGTGCCTATCACTTTCACACCATCGTAAAATAAAATCCTAAGTCAAAGCATTGTAAATCAAAACATTGTTAAGTTGGGACCCTCTGTATGTTTCCATAATTCTCAGGCCCTTAAAAAAGGAGGTAATTGAGGTATTCTTATTTTTATTAAACGTTGAACATATTTGCTAACAAAGGAAAATTATATTCAGAGAAATCAACACTTACCCTTGTATTACACAGGAAGTACTAAAAGCTTTACTGTTTAGAGTTAAATGCTAAGAAATTTAGACTGGTATAGGTTATATACAACTTCTCCTGACAATTCTATATTTTGAAAAAAGAATTTTAACACTGTATTTTCTGAAACTATAGCACAGTTGGATGGGCTTAGACTAAAACTAGGGTAAGGGAAGTGATGTTAAAATTGATTGAAGATTATAGTATATGCCTAAAATCTTGGGCATCATTAATAAAGCTCAGTCTACTAGAACTTACTGCTCTATTCATATCCTTTCTGGAAGATAAACTACCTCAAAATTCAGGACCCAATAGTAATATACTATTATTGCAGAGTTGCCATGAAACATTCCTGGAGCTGTAATCAGGGTGATTGAGAGGAGCACGAAATGCTGAAAAGTGGATGTGACCAGGGAATGGCTTAGCTGTTTGCCAGTGTAAAAAATAACTTGATATCAACATTAAGCAGCAGCTGAAGAATCTTTTAATAGTTTAGGAATTTTTTTTGAAATCCTTCAGTTATGTTTCACCAATTAAATTATTAAGAACCTCTCATGTAGCTATTTCATATTTTAGATGTGAGTGAAGATGTTTTGAAATCATTTTCATTATTGATCGTTTCTTGTTTTTCAAAAGTAAACATAGAGGATGCTGAGATAATCTCTTTTTATTAGGTCTGCAGAAACCAAGAATACACCAAAGGCCAAATAGCTGCATGGAAGTATCACTTTCCTTGACAATAGTGTATTATGATAAGCTAGTTCCTCTTTTTTTTTTCTTTTTTGTTTAGTTGAGCTATATGGATTCCAATTAACGTTAAACCAATTGTTTAAAAAATGGCTCCCACCTGTAATCCCAGCACTTTGGGAGGCCAAGGCGGGCAGATCACAAGGTCAAGAGATCGAGACCATCCTGGCCAACATGGTGAAACACCATCTCTACTAAAAATACAAAAATTATCTGGGTGTGGTGGCACGTGCCTGTAGTACCAGCTACTTGTGAGGCTGAGGCAGGAGAATTGCTTGAACTGGGGAGGCAGAGGTTGCAATGAGGCGAGATCGTGCCACTGCATTCCAGCCTGGCACCTGGTGGCAGTGCAAGACTCTGTCTCAAATGAAAAAAAAAAAAAAAAATGGCCAGAGGCTTCTACTAACCTTCAGATGTAGGCCAAGATATGATTGAGTCAAAGATCAAGATAAGGATCTGACACGAAATTTAGGAAGAACCTCCCAATGTGAATGACTAAATTGTATGTGATTAACTCTTCCACAAATACTTCTTGTTGTCATTTAGTTTATAAATAGCTTACAGATAAGATTGTCTTCCTATAGGTTCATTGAACAAATATTAACTGGGTACCTTTGGGTGCAATGTCATGCCAATGGAGTGAATATTGCTGGTGGCTTAAATAAGTTCCATTCAAAAATACCCCTACACCAACTCTGACCCCTAAACCCACTCTAAAATTATACTTCCTAGGAGAATTCCAATTGTCTTCAAGTTTCTATGGAAATCATCCTCAGTTCTAGAGATGGATTTAGATTCACCTAAAACTTTGATTCTAAGCCAGTCAAGATAATCTCATCCTATTGCTTCAGGAAGCAAAGTTTAAATTAATCAGCTCAGGAAATCAGTCTGAAGCATCTTTAATACAATAGTAGATATATATGAATATCTATTACATATACTAATGATATAGTAGTAGATACAAAATTTAGATTGTTCTTATCTGAGGGTGAAATCTCTGAATCTGTGAGGTAAGTGTTTCTGTCTCTCACTGTAACAAAAAATTATGTTATCCATTTGTTTCTGGCAGTCATCTTGCAACCTGGAGGGCAACTTGTGAGGAGTTTAAAGCTGAGCACTCCTCAGAGAAAAAATCAGGCGAAGAAAGTCACAGAGAAAGAGAGATAGAGCTCTTCTTGTACTTCATCTAGAGACAGCATTAGCCTCTGAACTCCCAGCTATGTGAGTTGAATTATTTTTACTTTTCAAGCAACTTTGAAAGTGCATTCTCTTTCTTGCAGACCAAAGCATCTTAACTATTAAACGTGTCAACAGGGTTACATAAATATGCCAACAATTAATGTCAGTAAAATACTACAATACTTGCTGAAATAGGAGTAAATTTTAAAATAATATGGGGAGAGAAGCAGATGTATTCCCCTAGAGAACTAGGTAGGAAAAAAAGGTACTTACACAAATAATATTATACCCTGAGAATGTAATAAGTTTACCAAAGAGTCTATTGTGAGAAATGTAATTCTAGCAAAGGGAAGAGTATATGTTAAAGTATAAAGGCAGTAATTGGTGATTAAGGAGCTACAAATAGTTTAGTATTATTTGATTTTTCAAGAGAGAAGCAAGAGGATATAGTAAATATCCTAGGTAGACTAGTAGTTACCAAATAATGAAAGCCCTTGTGTATCAAGCTAAAGAATTTAGCCTTTATCCTAGAAAAGAAAGAGAACTCTTATACAACCCTTACTAATGTATTATGATTGGCATAAGTTTATTTTTAATGTATTTGCAGTGTGCAAGATGAGTTGAGAGATAGGAAAACTAGCGAAGAGGCTTTGTAGAAGATGCTACCTGAATGAATGAAAAAAACAAAATTGCAGTACTAAATGAGAGATAAGGAATTTCCAAGGTTATTTGTCTCACAAGATTGAAATGATTGGTAATTTACCATGGGGCTTAATATTAAGGAATAAAGAAAGTGCCAGAAAAACTTTCTGATTTTTAACTTGGTTAGTCCATTAGATAGTGTCATCCTCAAAAATAGGGAATATAGTAAGATGAATAGATTTTCAAAAGATGATGGTACTATTAATTTTCCATATTCTGAGTTAGAAATACCTGTGGAACATCTATGTGGTAGCTTGTCAGCAGGTGAAAATTATGAATTTAGAATTGAAGACAGAAATCTGAACTAGAGATAATCACTGGCATAGTTTCAGTAGTCAATCCTAGATTCTCTAATAAATAGAACTGGTAGCAAAATTATTTGAATTAAGATGATGCTATATAGCTCAGATGCTGTCCCCTCCAAATCTCATGTTGAAATTTGATCCTCAATATTGGAGGTGGGGCTTAATGGGAAGTGTTTGGGTCATGGGGGTGGATCCTTGCTGACTGGCTTAATGCCCTGCCTGGAGGAAGGGTGAGTGACATCACTCTATTAGGTTCTGCAAGAACTGGTTGATATAAAAAAGCCTGACACTTCCCCTCTCTCTCTTGTTTATGCTCTCTAACCATGTGATATCTACATACCAGCTGCCCTTTGCCTTCTACCATGAGTGGAAGAAGCCTGAGGCCCTCATGAGAAGTGGTTGTTGGTGACATACTTCTTGTATAGCATGCAGAACCATGAGTCAAATAAACTTTCCTTTCTTTATAAATTGCCCAGTCTCAGGTATTCCTTCATAGTAACATACATGAACAAAGACAGATGGTAAATTTTCTGTTATGTGCTGTTTGCCACAATAAAAAATAAATTGACAACAAGTACAGTATTGGTGATGGCTAATCAGTCAAGATGCTGGCCATAAAGCAATGCAGACTAGAAGAGGGTTAACTTCCAGGTGATGTTAACCTTTAAGGGGGCTAACAGAGAAAAAAGTAAATGAAGTAGAAATGGTTGGAAGTGACCACAGAGATCACTGAAAAACAAAACAAAACAAAACAAAACCAGAGAATGTGCAATCTCAGAAACTAATACAATAAATAATTTAAATCGAAGAGGGATAGGTGATGCTTGGTTAAGACTATCAAAAGCACTGACGGCAATATTATAGAACCCTAGCAAAGGGAAAAATCATTAATAAATAAAATCTTGTCTAGTAAATTAATACAAATTATGTCTTAAGTTAATACCCGTAGTGTGATGCAATTTCAAAAAAATTACATTATACCAAGAATGTTAGGTAAAATGTGTACAAATTCTCTCCAAAGATCTCTCAAGAAAATGTGCACAAAAATATAATTAACTGATTTAATATATTAATAATTTAAATTCAAGAACAAACAACAAGGTAAGAAAGACAGTAGAACGTTTTCAGATCAATGGATTACTGAAGAGTACATGTGACAGGAAAATAAACACTGGCAGACAAATTTATTAAGGAATTTGGAGTGGCAGATTCTTTCTGTCATACAGGGTGACAAAGAATGTAAAAAATGAAAGACTGAAACAAAAATCAGAGGAGAAAAGGGACATGTTTCAGTGAAATACAAAGAACCAGGAAGATTTATAGGTGGGAAGAATTGGAAGTGACCAATTGGTTTCAAGAAAACAGAGAATCTTCAGTGAGGAGAGCTGAAGACAGGGGTACTGTGGCAACCTGCAAAAAAAGACTTTAAGTGAATTTTTTCTGCTACTGTAATATTTTTTGGTTCTCAAACAATATTTTTGCTTTTCTTTTATAGGTAGAAAGAGTGAGGATGACAGTACACTGAAAAGATATTTCATGGTTCTGACATTCAGATTATAGAATAAATTGTGTTGAATGATAAAATTACTTCATCCCCCTTTTAAAATTTCAATGATACTTTTGAGTCCCAAAATCAAGGAAAAACTAATACTTTTGATGCTCATACAGTTTTTGTTCTAGAAGTTTTGCCTTTTTTTGTGAGCATAAATTTACTCAGTGAATTCAGGGAGAAGATGAGTGTTTTCTCTTCAAAGCAAACAATGAGACAGCAGGAGGTTCAAAGTTCTCCACATGGAGTTGTCACTCAAAGAACTGACAACAAAATCGATGAAAAGTGGCTCCAGTTTTGTGCTAAGTATAATTTGTAGCAGAGAGGAAGTTGGAGGCAAAGGGTGAGGAAAGGAGAGATGAGAAAAATAGGTAGACAGATACTCAGCAAAGACAGGGGAAATAAGCATAAACCCTAAAGTTGGCAAAATGATCCAAATTCCAAATGGAATGAAGTAAAAAAAAATGATGCACCATGTAGTGTAAACATCACTGGACTGAGAATCATTTGACAACAGACACTCTGAAAGCCTATTTGATCTGGGCACCCTTCTAGGCACTGGGAGTACAGTGGTAAATGTGACACAGACAATGGCCTCATGGAATTTATATTGTGACATAGAAAAGAGACAGGAAATACACATTTTAAATTATTTTAGATTATATGAAAGACAATAAAGAAAAATAGACTCAGGAAAAAAGTAAGAGAGTGAGAACGTTGCAAGCTGGGCTAGGGTCCATGAAAAACTAACTCTTCACGCATTGTGAAGGTTTAAATGAGGCTTTTTATCCCTCTAAGTTTCCTTAGCTCCCCTACCTAGCTTTGTCTGTGCGACAAGATAACAGTTTATTACATCTTTATTTCCATTTCTTAACAAACTTCTCCTTTTATTGTCACTACTTGTTCTCCACTTCTCTTTTTCACTCCCCTTTGGATCTCCTTGTTTCCAGAAGACTCTGATCACCAGCTCAAGGGTTCCTTCTCTATACTGAGTTCTGCTTGTAGTTATCTTGTGTAACTTCAAGATTTCTATATTGAACAATATCCTGATTTCTATTTCTGCCTTCCTCATTCATTCCCAGGTAATGGGGATTCAATGAAAAGCAACATGAAGGAATGCTGGTTGTATTAGTCTGTTCTCATGCTGCTATGAAGAAATATCTGAGACTGGGTAATTTATAAAGAAAAGAGGTTTAACAGACTCATAGTTCTGCATGGCTAGGGAGGCCTCAGGAAACTTACAATCATGGTAGAAGGCACCTCTTCACAGGGTGACAGGGGAGAGGGAATGAGTGCCAGCAGGGGAAATGCCAGAAGCTTATAAAACTGTCAGATCTTATGAGAACTCACTCACTATCATGAGAACAGCATGGGAGAAACCAAACCCATGATTCAATTACCTCCCCCTAGGTCCCTCCCACAACATGCGGGAATTACGGGGATTACAATTCAAGGTGAGATTTGGGTGGGGACATGGCCAAACCATATCATTTGTCAAAGGGCACAAACTTTCAGTTATAAGATGAATAATGTCTGGGGATCTAATGTACATCATGGTGACTATAGTTAATAATACTTTACTGTTTACTTGAAATTTGCTACAAGACTGGATCTTAAGTATCCTCACCTCCCCTCCCACAAACACAATGGTAACTATTGGTCTTCATAGACATATTAATTAATTTGATTGTGGTAATCATCTCACAATATATTCCTATAAAATCATCATGTTATATACCTTGAATATATATATATATATATATATATATATATATATATATAGTTTTTAGTTCTCAGTTATACTTCAATAACGCTAGGTGAGGAGGAGTCAGAATATGTCCTCAAGAAGCTCACAATTGAGTAGGGGGTACAAGATGAATTTAAATTGTTTCACAAATAAATATAAGATTTGGTATGTGCGCTGCAAGAGGAGTATAAATAGTGCCATTTACATTAACCTACTTTGGGTGGTAAGGAGCATCTTTGCTAATATTTGAGGTGAGACCTGAAAAGCGAGTAGGTATGAGGTCGAAAAATCAAAAGGAGAGTGTGTCTTAATCAGAGGGACTAGTATGTGCCATGGCTTAAAAAAAGAGACTATAGGCACTTTCATTAACAAAACAAAACTAGGAGGGATATCAATGTGGAGATGAGAGGAAGTAGTTCATGGTGTCTGGTATAAGGGTGATAAAATGGAAAGGGTCACACTATCATATTTTGAAATTTTTATTTTGAGATCAATGGTAATGTACTGAAGCATTTTAAACAGAGTTCTGCCTATCATCAAATTTATATTTTGAATTTTCACCCAGCTATGATGCATAGGAGAGAAGGAATGAATGAGAAGAAATTAGGTTCGGATGACTGTATTATTTATTGCAGTAACTGGGAGAGTGTTACAAGTAAAAGGTGGGACTATTCGTCACACCATGGCAATGACATAAACCATGTCTTCTCCAGGCAAATCAGGACTATGATCATCCTAATATAAGACTACAATAATAGTCCATTATGAGATGATGAGAGATTGTGGAGGGGTGTGCAGTATAAATCTAAAGAAAGCTGAACCAATAAATATTTAGGTGCAAAAAATCAACTGAACTTAGTGGTGGATGTCCAGCATGAGCGAGGCAGACAGATTTTAAGAATGACCCTCAAGGTTTTGTTACTGGAAAGCTAAGTGGTGCTACAAAACCTAAAGAAAGGACTATATCAAGGGAAGATCATGTATTTCATGACAGTAAATGATCATGAGATTATTTTTGAGACATCTATGTGGAGCTGTTAAATAGGCAGTTAAATATGCAGTCTGGAATACAGAGGATATTTCTTCATGCCTTAAAGTCTTCTCTTTCAGTTCCATTTTTCTTATTGTTGTCTTTGGGTCCCCTGAAAACAGGGCCTGAATGAGAACATGGGTACAGCTAGTTTATTTGGGAGCTGATCCCTGGGAAGTAAGAATGAAAAACCCAAAGAGCAAAACAGAGGAGGAGGAAACGCCAATCAAATGTATTATTATCAAGGTCTTCCCTATGGACAATGTGGACTGTATTTTGCCAGAACTTTTGCATATTCCTTAGAATCACAGAGAATTTCCCCTGCCCCCACAAGGAATAGTAGTTTAAAAATATATCCATGGACTCCCATCTCCATTGGTTGAGGGTTGCTTACTCACTACAACTTCAAGGCTGAGTAAGCTCACAAAATTTGTGGACATCTAGTATGTCCAAGAAGTCCCTTAGATAGAAAGTAGAAAAATGGGAGCCATTCCATTGACATGGGATGCTGTCAGCTAAAGGCAAGTCTGAAGTCACACAGCGCTGTCTACTGCAGCTGCAGCTGCAACCCGAGGTGGGAAAATGGCATGTGACTCCTAGCACCAGAGGCATCTGTTACAATTGTGATGATAATGTTTTGTAAACCTTTTATTTTCTTTCACAGCGAAATCTGTCTTATCCATAGATGATTACATAGAACATATACATAAAGTGTAAAGAATCATTATAAGGCAACACTCTAACCCCAATCAAGAAATAGAATATGGCTAACACATTGATCCCATCCTTGTGTTCCCCACAGCATGATCTCCTCCATCTCCCTAGAAGTAACCATTCTCTTGATTTTTTCTCTTTTTACCTGCTGCCTTCTCCAGCCTAGATGTTTAGGTGATCTTGCCCTTGAGACCTCAGCTTTGTTTTATTGTATCTGCTGGTAACAGTGGCATCCATATTTTTAGCCTCAACTTCTCTCCTGACTCATATGTTCAGTTACCTCAGCAGCCTGGAAAAACTAATATGTCTAAAATTGAACTCACGGTTCCCCTGAACCCTAAAAGAGTCCATAGTTTAGTAATTTCTACCATGGTTTACCCAGTTTATAAAGCCAAATGCCTGGGTATTCTATTTGCATTCTCTGTATCTCTCATTTTTATGTCCAATCAGTTACTGGGTCCTGTTGTTTCTACTTGCCAATTAACACTTGAATCTGTCTACTTTTTCTCCATTCCCTTTATCACTTCTCTAGTTTAGCTCATTATTATCTATCACCTGAACTACCGGAATAGCTTCCAAAGTTGCTCTTATCCAATCAATTATCTATTCTTCAGCCACAGTAATCCTCTAAAACCAAAATATGCTCATGTCACTAGTCTCTCTAAAATGGTTCAGTGGCTTTCAATTACCCTTCAGATAAAATGTGTTTGATTTCTCTAACATACCTTAAAATGCAATTGAAGAACATGCCTGCCTTTCCAGCGTCATCTGGAATCCTTCCTCACATATATCACTCTTCACCCATTCCCAACCTCAACTTAATGCTTCAGCCATACTGATATTTTCAGAAAGTACTAGGCTCCATTTTGCCTCCAACTGTTACTTGCCTGTAACACTCTCCTCAACTTGTTTGCCTAGGTATACCTACTTATGCTTCAGGTCTCATTTTCAAATTTCCTTTTTATTCAGAATATTTCCTCTGACATCTCTCCGCTGAAATACTCCAGACTGGGTTAGGTGATTGCTCCTAATTCTTCTCTAGTATTCTATGCCCCAGTATTTGACACATATAGTTATTTAATTTTCTTACTTTCTAGGAGTCTAGGAATCATGCTTATCTTGATCCATATCATATCCCTAGCAACTAACACACATTAGGGCACATAGTAATCCTTAGTTATTTGTCAGATTAGTGTAGTGATAAATTAAGGATACAAATGAGTAACCTACAGTTAAAAAAGAAACTGCACCACTAAGTCAAACACTGTACTGGAAAATGACTTATCCTTCTGATGGTGAAATCTCCTACTGCCTCTAACTATATAATTTAGCTCTTTCTAACTAATTTATTATTTGAATGACAGTCAGTTGAAGTAGAATTATCATAGCTCTTTTCTGCTAATCTATGACACTACTTTGGGAGACCATTATACCTTTGTACCAGTGTGCCATTTCAAATTTCAAAGAAAGCTCAGATGTGATGTATACTATTATAATCTCTAGAACTAAGAGCAGTAATTAGATTTCCCATAATATAGAAATGATTACCTCTACTTAGGTATATTTAAGAGTACTTCAATATCTAAATATATGGGACTTATAAGAATTTAGAAAATCTAAGATCTCGTTATCTCTTTCTTTGTATTTTTTTGCTGCTGAGATACAAAACCGTTGTCCAAAGTGAGAACAAATGTTATAGGCTCAAGTCCTTTTATATAATTACTACTCATCTTTTTTCAAATGATAGTGGAACGCTCTTAAGAATTGTGCCAAGTATTTTACATCTCTTTATTCTTACCATGAGTGGCTTTACAAAAGTCCATTCTATGCTAAGTAAATGGTATTCTTTGTTCTGAGTAAGTATCAATAACAGTGTTGACATGAAGTATTTTTCCCCTGGAGGAAGCCTTAAGAAGACTAGAGACATACATTAAACAATCTATATTTCCTTTATTAGCTACAATGAATCTATCAGCTAGTATTTATCTAAAACAGGGGCCAGTGACTACAGCTTGGGGTCCAAATCCAACCCATTGCCTGTTCTTGCAAAAAAACGTTTATTGGAACACAGCCATGTTTATTCATTTACAAACTGTCTATAGATGCTTTTGCACTTCATTAGCAGAGTTGAGTAACTTCCACAGAGATCTTCTGGCTTGTAAAACCCAAAATATTTGCTATCTGGCTTTTTACAGAAAAAAATTGCAAAACTTCGACCAAAACCTTCTTGAAGTGATTTACATTACTAACCTATACCTTCTGCTGAAACAGTAAATTATATAAACCAATAATTTACTTTATAAATATGGATTTATTTGCCTCAAGTCATGTCTTCCAAGATTCAAATGGCATCCCCTAATTGTAATGTATTACGATTTGGTGAATAAATTCTTATTCTCACTACTGTAATTAGAAGAAAATTGGACTAGGAACAGGAAGAGAAAAGATTCTGCCTGGAATCTCCTCTTATTCAGTTTCCTTAATTGCAGAAATTTATAATCTTCATTCTTAAGGGCTATTTTAGATAATATACACATGTAAACAATTTTATGATTTTTTGATCAGATGGATTTCAATATTTTGTTTTCTTCATGCTAGGGTTCACTAACTATAGTCATAACTTGTTTTAGTTGATATTCATGTGACAGTCTGACCAAACTTATCATTTGTTTAGTTATTCTGCTACCTCCAACTTATTCCTTGAATGTGCATCCTTTGGTATGGCTTACTGCTGACCTCATTATTTCTGACCATGCTGGTCTACCCACTCATTCATCTGAATCTACTTGCATCCACAGCTTCGCTCACACTGGTTTTCACAATAATGCTTCAGATTTATCTAGATGAGAAAAATAAATTACAGCCAAGAAGCATGCTTAAGTGGGACACTGGCTAGAGGAAAGGTCAACAATATACATTATAATGAGTGGTAACACTTCTGTTAATTTCCTTTTATTTTACAGAAATTTCATTATCATTTAGTCCATTGACTTTTAGTATTTTTAAAGCATACAACACTTTCTTCAAGTGAACTCCTAATAAGAAGCTGAGTATGTGAAACCTAAAAGGGCAAAAGTAACAGACTGGTTCAAATTGCAGATGGGAGGCAAAAGCAAGTATGAACATATATTGGAGGAAACTCTATCCTTTTGAGGGCAGAAGGGGATGCTTTTCAGAAAAGGTGATGAACTCTAGGTGTCTGGTTTTATGGCTGATTGGATGAAGTTCCAGCCCATATTCATTTCTATGATTTCATGCTGTAGGCAATTGAGTCCACTTATTTACCACAGCAACTGAACAAAGAAATCACTAGAGAATACTTTCAGAGAATCAGGTCTGAACACAAAAAAGAATTTTCCAAGGGAGTTGTGATGCTCTTAAGGAAAGATTGAATGAAATGCTCTTTAAATATATTTATTTAATGGATTTTAACTTGTAGCAGGGTGCTGGACTATGGTACCCTATAGATTTTCCACGTCTACTTTTTGTAATTCTGCTACCATACTGGCTTTTTGACCTTGAATTGACAGTTACAGAGGTGGGAGAATAAATAAAGCTCAATAGTAACACTGTAGGAGAATCAAGTCTACCATCTCAATGTTTTTTTCTGTCCTGATTGCCTTCCCTTCTAGAGCAGTCAAAAAAAAAAGAAAAGAAAAGAAAAAAGAAACTACACATTTCTTCGTATTGAAGTCACTTCCATAACTCTGAGGTTAGTATTAAGCTTCAAAGGTACTACTGTTTAAGGCCCAATTCCACCCACAGAAATGTAATGTAAGATTTAGATGTCGAAAGGAGGTACACCAAGATGGCCAAGAGGAGAAAACACCAGAATGCAGCTCCCAGCGAATGACACACAGAGGGCTAGAGGACTTCACGATTCCAAATGAGGTGCTGGGTTCGTTTCGGTGGGACTGGTAGTACTCTGAAAATAGCCCAGGGAAGGAGCTGAAGCAAGATGAGAGCTGCCCTGGAAGGGTGAACTGAGACAGGGCAGGGCATGTCCCCATCTGGAATGTGCAGCCGGCTCAGAGGGTTGAGGACTTCACCAACTCGGTGCTCTGATTCAGATCCTGTGCTTATCTCATCCTTCCTGCAACCCATGGTCCACGAGAGTCCTGCCAGACTGAGGGGTGCTGTGGGTTGTTGATGCAAATCTGAGCAACAGCTTCTGCCTGGTGCAGCAAGTTGTCAGCACGGACCTGGGTGGAAATTTGGACCAATGCTAGTGGAATGGAACAACCCGTCTCGCAGAAAGAGGCAGAGTTGACAGCAAGAAAACAGGCCATAAGGTCTGGCAGGCCCCACCCCCACAATACTCAAACTGAAGCCCGTGTACTAGAGAGCTTGGCAGCAAATACACCAGTTTGACCCCAACCCGGAAGATGGAGCTCAGGGAAGGAGAGACACCATTGGGAAGGCAGGGCTAATCTCACCTGCAAACAAACTCCAGAGGAGGACCACCCACCCAGCAACCTGACTGAATCTGAGGCATCCCAGCAGCACCTCTACAGGCCAAAAAAGATATAGCTCCAACCTCAACAGAAAGGACATCCACTCAGAGATTTCTCCCGAAATTATCAACTTCAAAGATCAAAGGGAGATAAATCCATAAAGATGGGAAAAAAACAGCACAGAAAGGATGAAACCATCAAAGACCAGAACATTTCTTCTCCTCCCAGGGATCACAACTCCTCACCATCAAGGGAACAAAACAAGGGAGAAAATGAGTTTGTCGAATTGACAGAAGTAGGCTTCAGAAGGTGGGTAATAACAAACTTTTCTGAGTTAAAAGACCATGTTCTAACCCAATGTAAAGAAACTAAGAATGTTGAAAAAAGGTTAGATGAAATGCTAACAAGAATAAACAGCTTAGAGAAGAACATAAATGACTTGAGGGAGCTGAAAAACACAGCATAAGAATTTTGCAAGGCATACACAAGTTTCAACAGCCGAATCTATCAAGCAGAAGAAAGGATATCACAGACAAAGGATCAAATCAATGAAATAAAATGAGAAGGCAAGATTAGAGAAAAAAGAGTGAAAAGAAACAAACAATTGCCAAGAACTATGGGGTCATGTGAAAAGACCTAATCTGTGCTTGATCGACATACCTGAATGTGATGGGGAGAATGAATCCAAGTTGGAAAACGCTCTTTAGGATATTATCCAGGAGAACTTCCCCAACCTAACAAGGCAGGCCAACAATCCAACCCAGAAAATACAGAGAACACCACAAAGATGTTCCTTAAGAAGAGCAACCCCAAGGTACATAATCATTAGATTCACCAGGGTTGAAATAAAGGAAGAAATCCTAAGGGCAGCCAGAGAGAAAAGCCGAGTCACCCACAAATGAAAGACCATCAGACTCATAGCAGATCTCTCAGCAGAAACCCTACAAGATAGAAGGGAGTGGGGGCCGATATTCAACATCTTTAAAGAAAAGAACTTCCAACCCAGAATTTCGTATCCGGCCAAACTAAGCTTCACAAGTGAAAGAGAAATAAAATTCTTTATGGACAAGCAATTGCTGATAGATTTTGTCATTACAAGACCTACCTTACAAGAGCTACTGAAGGAAGTACTAAACAGGGAGAGGAACAACCAAAACCAGCCACTGCAAAAATGTACCAAATGGTAAAGAACAACAACTCAATGAAGAAACCGCATCAACTAATGGGCAAAACAACCAGCCAGTAACACAATGGCAGGATCAAATTCAAACATAACAATATTGACGTTGAACATAAATGGCCTAAATGCCCCATCAAAAGACACAGACTGGCAAACTGGGTAAAATGTCAAGACCCATCGGTGTTCTATATTGAGGAGACCCATCTCACATGCAAGGACTCACATAGACTCAAAATAAAGGGATGGAAGATTTACCAAGCAAATGGAGAGGGGAAAAAAAAAAAAGTAGCAATCCGAGTCTCTGAAAAAACAGACTTTAAACCAACAAAGATCAAAAGAGACAAAGAAGAGCATTACATAATGGTAACAGGATCAATGCAACCAGAAGAGCTAACTATCCTAAATATATATGCACCCAATACAGGAGCACCCAGATACATAAAGCAAGTTCTCGATGACCTACAAAGAGACTTAGACTACTTCACACTAATAGTGGGAGACTTTAACACTCCACTGACAATATTGGACAGATCAACGAGACAGAAAGTCAACAAGGATATCCGACACTTGAATGCAGATCTGGACCAAGTGGACCTAATAGACATCTACAGAACTCTCCACCCCAAATCCACAGAATATACATTCTTCTTAGCACCACATCACACTCACTCTAAAATTGATCACATAATTAGAAGTAAATCACTCTTCAGCAAATGCAAAAGAATGAAAATCATAACAGTCTCTCAAACCACAGCACAATCAAATTAGAACTCAGTAATAAGAAAAGCACTCATAACTGCACAATCACGTGGAAACTGAACAACTTGCTACTGAATGATGAATGGATAAACAATGAAATGAAGGCAGAAATAAAAATGTTCTTGGAAACCAATAGGAACAAAAACACAACTTACCAGAATCTATGGCACATATTTAAAGCAGTGTCTAGAGGGAAATTTATAGCAATAAATGTCCACATGAGAAACTGTAGAGAGCCAGTGTATCCCATTCCCTCTAGGGGGGTCAGCAGCAAGGCTGTTCTGAACTTTGGGTGAACTCCAGAGAAGCAAAACCATAACAGGGGAATGTGTATATCTTGGAGAAGAGCAGTCGGATCTAGAGAAAGATAACCAGCTTTCACTGACCTTGCTGTAAGATAGTTGTTAGCTGAGGTATGTTAACTGAAGTATGAGAATAATAATCACAGGCTGTTCTGGGTAAGTGCACCCTCCCTCTGCTATGTGCTTTCTGAACATATAAAATAAAGTACTCTGAGGCAGGACAGGGCTGAAGAAGCTGATACTTTCACTTTCCTGGACCAGTTGGCCCCACTTTTCCCTATGTCTGTCTCTGTGTTTTTCTTCATCTCCCACTGTTCCCTCTTAGGTCTTTGAACCCTTGTCCAGTGCAGGATGCAGCACACGCCAGACAAAACAAGGAAAGATCTAAAATTGACATCCTATCATCAAAATTGAAAGAGCAAGAAGAGCAAGATCAAAAAAACTGAAAAGCAAGCAGAAGAAATAATTAAGATCAGAGCAGAACTGAAAGAGATAGAGACACACAAAAAAACCTTCAAAAAATCAATAAATTCAGTAGCCGGTTTTTTGAAAAGATCAACAAAATAGGCCACTAGTTAGATTAATAAAAAAGAAAATAGACAAGAATAGAATAGACATGATAAAAAACGATAAAGGGGAGATCACCACCAAATCCTCGTAAAAACAAGCTACCATCAGAGATTACTACAAACAGCTCTATGCACATAAACCAGGAAATCTGGAAGAAATGGATAAATTCCTGGTCACTTGCACACTCATAAGACTAAGCCAAGAAGAAGTTGGAACCTTGAATAGACCAATAACAAGGTCTGAAATCGAGGCAGCAATTAATAGCCCACCAACCAAAAAAAGTACAGGTCCAGACGGGTTCATAGCCAAATTCTACCAGACATACAAAGAGGAGCTGGAACCATTCCTGATGAAACTATTCCAAACAATACAAAAAGAGGGAATCCTCCCTAACTCTATGAGACAAACATCATCCTGATACCAAAATCTGGCAGAGACACAACAAAAAAGAAAACTACAGGCCAATATCCATGATGAACATTGATGCAAAAATCTTCAATAAAGTATTGGCAAACTGAATCCAACAGCACATCAAAAAGCTTATCCATCACAATCAAGTAGGCTTCATCCTGGGGATGCAAGGCTGGTTCAACATATGCAAATCTATAAATGTAATCTACCACATAAACAGAACCAAAGACAAAAACCACATGATTATCTCAATAGATGCAGAGAAGGCCTTCGACAAGCTTCAGCAGCCCTTTATGCTAAAACTCTCAATAAACTAGGTATCGATGGAATGTATCTCAAAATAATAAAAGCCATTTATGACAAACCCACAGCCAATATCATAATGAATGGGCAAAAATTAGAAGTATTCCCTTTGAAATCTGGCACTAGACAAGGGTGTTGTCTCTCACCACTCCTATTTAATATAGTATTGGAAGTTCTAGCCACAGCAACTAGGGAATGAAAAGAAATAAAGGGCATTCAGTTAGAAAAAGATGAAGTCAAATTGTCCCTATTTGCAGATGACATGATGGTATATATAGAAGACCCTATTATCTCAGCCCAAAACTTCCTTAAGCTGATAACCAACTTCGGCAAAGACTCAGGATACAAAATCAATGTGCAGAAATCACAAGCAATCCTATACACCAACAACAGAGAGCCAAATCATGAGTAAACTCCCATTTACAATTGCTACAAAGAGAATAAAATACCTAGGAACACAACTAACAAAGGATATAAAAGAACTTTTCAAGGAGAACTACAAATCACTAATCAAGGAAATAGAGGACACAAACAGATGGAAAAACACTCCATGCACATGGTTAGGAAGAATCAATATTGTGAAAATGGCCATACTGTCCACAGAATCTCCATCAAGCTACCATTGACCTCTTCACAGAACTGGAAAAAAACCACCTTAAACTTCATATGGAACCAAAAGAGAGCCTGCATAGCCAAGACAATCCTAAGCAAAAAGAACAAAGCTGGAGGCATCACGCTACCTGACTTCAACTATACAAGGCTACAGTAATCAAAACAGCATGGTACCGGTACCAAAACAGAGATATAGACCAATGGAACAGAACAGAGGCCATGGAAGCAACACCACACACCTACAACCATCTGATCTTTGACAAACCAGACAAAAACAAGCAATGGGGAAATGATTCCCTGTTTAATAAATGGTGTTGGGAAAACTGGCTAGCCATATGTGGGAAGCTGATACTGGACCCCTTCCTTACACCTTTTACAAAAATTAACTCCAGATAGATTAAAGATTTAAACATAAGACCTAACACCATAAAAACTCTAGAAGAAAACCTAGCCAATACCATTTAGGACATAGGCACAGACAAGGACTTCATGACTAAAACACCAAAAGCAATGGCAACAAAAGCCAAAATAGACAAATATGATCTAATTAAATCTAAGAGCTTCTGCATAGCAAAAGAAACAATTATTGGAGTGAACTGGCAACCAACAGAAAGGGAAAAAATTTTTACAATCTATCCATCTGACAAAGGGCTAATATCCAGAATCTACAAAGAACTAAAGCAGATTTGCAAGAAAAAAACAAACCCATTCAAAAGTGGGCAAGGATAGTGACAGACACTTTTCAAAAGAAGGCATTTACATGGCCAACAAACATATGAAAAAATGCTCATCAGCATTGGTCATTAGAGAAGTACAAATCAAAACTACATTGAGATACCATCTCAAGCCAGTTTAGAATGGTGATCCTTAAAAATTCTGGAGACAACAGATGCTAGAGAGGATGTGGAGAAATAGGAACACTTTTACACTGTTGGTGGGAGTGTAAATTAGTTCAACCATTGTGGAAGACAGTGTGGTGATTCCTCAAGGATCTAGAAACAGAAACTCCATTTGACCCAGCAATCCCATTACTGGGTATATACCCAAGGATTATAAATCATTCTAAGGACACGTACACACATATGTTCACTGCAACACTGTTTACAATGGCAAAAACCTGGGATCAACCCAAATGCCCATCAATAATAGACTGGACAAAGAAAATGTGGCACATATACACCATGGAATACTGTGCAGCCATAAAAAAGGATGAGTTCGTGTCCTTTGTAGAGACATGAATGAATTTAGAAACCGTCATTCTCAGCAAACTGACACAAGAACAGAAAACCCAACACCGCATGTTTTCACTCATAGGCAGGTCATGAATAATGAGAACACTTGGGCACAGGGAAGAGAACAATGCTCACTGGGCTAGGTAGGAGGGTAGAGGGGAGGGGAGGGACCGCAGTGGGACAGGGAGGATGGGAAGGTATATCACCAGGAGAAATGCCTGTTGTAGGCAATGGGGGAGGGGGGCAGGGGATGGAGACAGCAAACCACCATGGCATGTATGTACCTATACAATAATCCTGCAGGATGCAGGATGTGCACATGTTACCCCAGAGCCCACAGCACAATAAAAAAAAGAAAAAAATTGACAAATGACATAAATAATTTGGAATAAATATGTGAAAAACTATTTAATCTTACTGATAATTAAAAATTCAACTAAAAGAAGATGTATTATCTCAACCAATACATTGACAAAGACAAAAAAATTCAATACCAGTATGGTAAGTATATGAGGAAATTGATACTATATATTGCTGTTGGGAAAACTAAGTGGAAAAAGTTTCCAGAAAAGCAATTCAACAATATGTGGCAAAAACCTTATAATCAGAAAAAAAAAGGAGGATATTTCCATTTTGAGAAATAAAACAATCGAAATACACTTAAAAAAAAAGATTTAGATGTCATGCAAAACAGAAAAGAAGGGTGCAGAGAGAATATTGCTGTTGAATTTCATTTGGAAAACACGTACAAAAGCATGCACAATATGGTAGAATTGGTCCTACAGTATACGGAGCCTTATTCACAGGCTGCATGACCAAGATCCAGTATGTTTAATCTAAAGGTAAAGAAAGGTCCGGCCGGGTGCAGTGGCTCATGCCTGTAAATTCCAGCACTTTGGGAGACTGAGGCAGGCAGACTATGAGGTCAAGAGATCGAGACCATCCTGG
>NW_016107523.1:2417600-2419561 GCF_001604975.1 Cebus imitator | reverse complement strand
AAAAAAAAATAAAAAATAAAAATAATAATAATAATAATAATAATAATGGATACAAATCCATGTGTTCAAATGTTTCTTGGAGTCAGAGATCAAGATGGAAATCCCCAAAATCATAGAGATTTGAGTCTATAAACAGGCTTATTATATCACATTCAAAGAGTTTGGAAGGGGCAGTGTCAGCTTTTTAACCAGAATCTTTTCATTACTTCTCCCTGTTGGGGTTGCAACACATGCTGTGAGTGACCTCCAGAGATTCCTCAAGTTGTATGCAGGCAGCAAATTGAATCTGAAAGCTTTATTAGACAAGTTTGTCTTTCAGCTGGCGGGAGTGGATGTCAGCTGTATTGGAAAAAATAAAAGTTCTTGTGAAACTGGCTCCTGACCTTGAAAAAAAGGCTCAAATTGAAGTTCACAATTCAATCCTAAATGATGTCCTTATTTGTTAAACATAGTGTGCGGGTTCAAAGGAAAAGGACATATTTTACCTAAAAGAAATAAGATCAGCAATAAAAATTATAGGAGTTCTGTTTTGCTCATGCTGAACTTAGTAGGCAAAAATGCCTATCACTAAATCATATGGTTATGAAAAGTGCATTAATAACCAAAGAAACAATTCTCATTCACTTCAGTATGAGCAGAAAAACTACCTCCTCTATTTATAATCCATACTGAACATTATAGAACATTTACTTATATTGTGTATTCATACATTTCCTTGAGATTAAAGAATCATCCTGGGAAAACAATGTGACATTGGAAATTGGCTAGCTTGTTTTATTTCAATATTGTCTCCTATATATATATATGTAGATACAGTCTCATATATATAGCAGTGTATATTTTATATATATACACACACACACACACATGCATATAGTTTCCTATATAAGCTAGATATAGTTATATATTTTTATATATACTATAGTGATATGTAGTATATATATAATATATATAGTTACATATCTATCTATATATAGTGACATGTAATTTAGTTCCTGATTTTTAATATTGGAGAATGATTATGAATTTTTTGAAAGTGTGGTAGTTACTCCAGAAGTAGGAATTGAAAGTAGTATAATTTTGACTTCTTTTTTCCTACTGTAGGTATGTATTGCAATTTAATTGGGTACTGGTGTAGTTAATGCTGCTAGCAATCTTACCTAAATATTAGGATACCTAGCTTGTTTGTCTAATGAACTCATCAGGCAAGCACTTTGGAAATAAGATTAAAACACATTTTCATAAAAATACTGAAGATGAGAGAAGGAATAAACTATATGAATTTTAAGAGGAAGGTCCCATGTAAAGCAGAGGTTCTCAAATTGGATTTCAAGACACAGTCAAGAATTAGAGTTTTAAGAATGAGATAGGGGTTACATCTGGCCTGGAAGATTTGCATCAAAGCCATATCATAGACTATCCCTCTCTGATCAGCACTGTCATCTTTAAAAAAATAGGACTGACTACTGAGATCGTGAAGATATACATATCTGTCAGCTGTGTCACAGCAGGGAACAAAGTTGAGATATGTAAAAATACTGAAGAACACTGAACTCAAACTGAGGAGATGTGGGGTTGGGTCCAGATTCTGCCACTAAACAGCTGGTCAAGCATGCAATCACTTAATCTTCTTGGTATTATTATTACATGGGAAGGTTGATTTATTTGATCTGACTGTAAAATAAATGTACTTGTTAGACTGGACAAAGAAAATGTGGTACATATACACCATGGAATACTACACAGCCATAAAAAATAATGAGTTCGTTTCCTTTATAGGGACTTGGATGAATCTGGAAACCATCATTCTCAGCAAACTGACACAAGAACAGAAAACCAAACACTGCACGTTCTCACTCATAGGTGGGTGTTGAACAATGAGAATACGTGGACTCAGGGAGTGGAGCATCACACACTGGGGGCAGTTGAGGGGTTAGGGGAAGGACAGCAGGGGGTGAGGA
>NW_016107523.1:2402143-2415830 GCF_001604975.1 Cebus imitator | reverse complement strand
TACAGGCTCATGCAACCATGCCCGCTAATTTTTATATTTTTAGTAGAGACGAGGTTTCACCATATTAGACAGGAAGATCTCCATCTCTTAACCTCGTGATCTGCCCGCCTCGGCCTCCCAAAGTGTTGGGATTACGGGCATAAGCCACTGCGCCCAGGCAACGGTCTTCACATTTTTTTGTACAATAGCTTGCTCCTGACACGTTAGACTTTGAGGAAGTTTTCAAGGTTTAGAGGCTGTAACTATTAAATCAATAGTATAGCCATTCTGAGAAATCATCTGTTAATGAGGAAGAAAAATATTTGGCTCCACTGAAATTTATTTGCCTAATTCCAAAGGTTCACCTGAAGCAGAATCAACAATGGAAACATAACCAAAACAGGAAAGTGTGTGGGTTACACATTCCTCCCCTTGCCATGTTTCTATTAATGAGAAGGATCAGGACCCAAGAGAGGAATAAGAATGTAAGAACTAATTGCTGTCCTCTTTTTCCTTCACTGCAGATAAATGAAGTCCATTTTCACATATACAAAAAAATGATTACTGCAGAAAAATGAAGGGTATTTTCAAAATAAATTAATCATTTCCTCGCCATTTAAGCAAAAAAAAAAAAAAAAAAAGGATAGTACGACGAGTACATTTAAATGCCAAGTAACCTCATGTTTTAATTGCCCAGATATTTAAAGTATCACTGCAATGGAAATGGAATGCTTTCTTTAACTTTGGAGAGGTGAGTGAAGTTCAAATAAAAATGTATAAATAACCATATGTGTGAGTATTTGATATTTAATTTAAATAGAGACTTCAAAAAATTCAAATGAAGACAAATAAATTACTGCTTGGTATATGGTGTACTGATTAATAGCATAAGCTCTGGAATCATAGAGACTTATTTTTGAATACTCACTCTGCTACTGACCAGCTTTGTAATCTTGGGCAAATTATTTAACTTTTCTGACCCTTGGTTATCTCAACTGTAAAATGGCAATTGTGACATAACTTACTCAAAAAGTATAACTGTGGCAATAATTCTAAGATTTATATTAATTTAGGTTTGCCCAGAAATTGACCCTGAAACAAGGATTTACATACAAACAATTTAATTGGGAGCTGATCCCAGAAAGCCACGGTACAGGAAAAGACAGAGCTGTAGAGCTGAAGATATACATATCTGTCATCTTTGTCTCAGCAAGGAACAAAGTTGAGATATATAAGAATACTGAAGAGCACTGAAATCAAACACAGAAGATATGGGGTTGGGTCCAGGTTTTGCCAAAATGGGAAGGAAGCCTATACATGGGAAGAAAGCCTACACAAGGCATGCTAATAAGCATGTTTATCATTGTGGTCAACTGCTCAATCCAATGGAGATTTTTAGTGTGGAACATGCATTGGAGGCGTCCTACCCAAGTGGAGGAGAAGTTAGGATATTCATTGATATAGTTTTGCTGTCTCCACCCAAATCTCATCTTGAATTGTAATTCTCATAATCCTCACATGCCATGGGTGGGACCAGAGGGGAGGTAGTTGAATCATGGGGTGGGTTTTTCCTCTGCTGTTCTCCTGTTAGTGAATAGTCTCATGAAATCTGATGGTTTTATAAGGAACAGTACCTCTGCACATGCTCTCTTGCCTGCTATCATGTAAGACATGCGTCTACTCCTCCTTTGCCTTTCACCATGATTGCCTTTCACCCTAGCTTTGTGGATCTGTGAATCCATTAAACTTCTTTTTCCTTTATAAATTACCCAGTCTCAGATATTTCTTCATAGCAGTATGAAAACTATGAAGACTAATACATTTATCTACCAACTTCTGTCCACTGGTTAGGTACAATTCCAGAGATGTCTCCTCCCCGGCATCCAGCCTGCTCTACAAGTGGGAGGGCTACTCCTACAGCCAGAGAAAGGACTCAGGTAGAGTCACTGGTACTTGTAGTTGGAAGCCTCATGGTTTACAGGAAGGATGAGTGCTAAGGGGATATGAGTAGTCCACTAAGGGCCAAATCTATCTTACCTGCCTCGTTTCTGTAAATGAAGTGTCATCAGAGCACGGCCATGCCCCTTATTTAGGTATTGTCTATGGCTTTTAGTATACAGTGACAGAGTTGACCACATGACTCATAAAGCAGAAAATATTTGGTATCTGGCCCTTTGCAGAAATAGTGTGTTGATGCCTTATATGCTTGATAGCACAACTGAGATATTAGAATATAGTCTTCTTGACCTCCAATGCTGTGCTTTCCTAATTACACTTGAGACTTGCTCTCTCCAAACTTAATTTCAGGAAGAGATGATTTTACTAGTGTTTAATCAACTAGAAACCTCTATTAACTGGCACTTCTATATGTCTATATACAATGGGTTATTCATTCCATAGTTATTACCAAGAGACATTTGAATCAAATATCCTGATTTGGAGTCTTCACATTAAGCATGTCTATATGCAATTTCTTTCAGAAATGCTAAATCAGGTATTGTAGAACATTAACGTTCTCAGGCCCAGCAGCCTGTGCATAAAAAAGGATTCACATTGACATTTACAACCAGATTTGCTGGCTCTTTGCCTACATCTGCCATGCAAGCCTTCAGACCCATGCAAAGCCCTGTCTACCTAAATGATTCTGAAAGTCTCTAGAGGAACTTATTTCTTTCCATAGGTCTCTTTCAGGAACATTGAACAGCCCTGTAGGGCGAATATTGCCTGGTTTAGTGTGCTGTCCATCTCCTTAAACTTCTAAGCTATAACATACTTGTGGGGGTGGGGTATGGGGAGTAGAGGTGCTAAAGTAACATGGATTTCCCTTTAGCATTCACACTGGATCACATTAGAATCTCACTCCTTGCTGCACACAGAAGAAAAAATGAATTTATTCTTCCCCAGTCACTATATGTCCTTGGAGATCCAAGTCTCGACCAGGTGTGGTGGCTCACACCTGTAATCCCAGCACTTTGGGAGGCTGAGGCAGGTGAATCACCTGAGGTCAGGAGTTCAAGACCAGCCTGACCAACATTGTGAAGTGGCAGGTGCCTGTAATCCCAGATACTCAGGAGACTGAGGCTGGAGAACTGCTTGAACTCAGGAGTTGGAGATTGCAGTGAGCTGAGTTTGTGCTACTGCACTCCAGTCTGGGAGACAGAGCAAGACTTTGTCTAAAAAAAAAAAAAAATAGATGCAAGTCTCACCCCAGAGCTAGTAAATCAGAACTTCTGGGGCTGAAGCCTAGTAATCTATCCTCTGCTAAGAACTAGATAGTTCTTTTTTTAAAATCATACCTTAAGTTCTTGGGTACATGTGCAGAGCATGCAGGTTTGTTACATAGGTATACATGTGTGATGGTTCTAATGCATGGTAGATTTTGAGAATCACTGAAAAAGAGCCTTGGATTCAGACCAACACTTTGATCTGCACTTTCCCTCCTTTTCCCCAATGCAGTGATTTGTGTATAAATATGGTGACAATAAAAACTTTCATCCCAGTATGCATGCCCCTTTGATACATGATGTGGTAGGTCCTCCTTTCAAGAGATGAAGTAATTTACCCATGTCTTGAATCTGGCCTGATATTTTGACTTGTTTTGACCGGTAGAATTTAGCAGAAGCGATGTTGTGTAAGTTTCAAAGCCTAGGCATCAGGAGGTCTTGTAGCTTCCACTCTCCCTCTCTTGGAACGCTGACCTGAGAATACCATATAATGAAGCCTAGTCCAGCCTACAGGATGATGAGTGGCTTTACGAAGGACCAAGGTTCTCCAACCAACAGTCAGCTGTCAGATATCTGAGAGGCTCAATTTTAGACTATCTAGCTTCTGCTCACTTGCTAGAAAACTGCATTCACATAAATAACAACAAGAAAGATCATCAGAATAACTATCCAGCTAATCACAGAGCAAACTGCCGACACACAGAATTATGAGCCAGTAAATAACTCTTGTTTTAAACTTTTAGGTTTTGGGGTGCTTTATGCAATAATAGAAACTGATTTGGACAGGTGTCCAAGCAACAAAAATTGTAAGTTTTTTTTTTTTCCAGGATGTTCATTTGTCCTGAAAGTTAAAATAATTTATAAAGCACAGGAAAGGCCACCTTATAATATTTTATAATTTAAGTAAGCAGACACAGGGTGGTTTGGTTTAGTGTTCATAAAACAAAACAAGCAACTTTACGCCTCAGTCTCTATACCTATAAAAGGAGAATATTCAATTAGATAATAATTGTAATAATTATTCCAAGTTTGGATTTCTATGGTTCTAAGAAATTCAAATAGAGTGAACCAATTTTTTCTACTTTTTTTTTTAAAAAAATTATACTTTAAGTTCTGGGGTACACGTGCAGATCTTGCAGGATTGTTACATAGGTATACACATGACATGGTGGTTTGCTGCATCCATCCCTCCCATCACCTACATTAGGTATTTCTCCTAATGTTATCCCTCCCCAATAACCCCACCCCCTGCTATCCCTCCCCTAGCCCCCCACCCCCCAACAGGCTCCAGTGTGTGATGTTCCCCTCCCTGTGTCAATGTGTACTCATTGTTCAGCACTCACTTATGAGTAAGAACATGCAGTGTTGGGTTTTCTGTTCTTATGTCAGTTTGCTGAGAATGATGGTTTTTGGTTTTATCTGTATCCCTGCCAAGGACATGAACTTATCCTTTTTTATGGCTGCATAGTATTCCATGGCATCTATGTGCCACATTTTCTTTATCCAGTCTTTCATTGATGGGCATTTGTGTTGGTTCCAAGTATTTGCTACTGTAAACAGTGCCACAATGAACATACGCATGCAAGCGTCTTCACAATAGAATGATTTAAGTAGAAAAAAACATAGAAACAGGAGAATCATGGTGGCTCACACTTGTAATCCCAGCACTTTGGGAAGTCAAGTCAGGCAGACCACTTGAGGTCAGGAGTTCAAGACCAGCCTGGCCAACATGGTGAAACCCCGTCTCTACTAAAAATACAAAAATTAGCTGGACGTGGTGGCATGTGCCTGTAAACCCACCTACTCTGGAGGCTGAGGCAGGGAACAGCTTTTATCTGAGAGGCAGAGGTTGCATTGAAGTGAGATTGCACCACTGCAGTCCAGCCTGGGCAACAGAGCAAGACTCTGTCTCAGAAAGAAAAAGAAAAGAAAAGAAAAGAAAAGAAAAGAAAAGAAAAGAAAAGAAAAGAAAAGAAAAGAAAGAGAAAGACGAAAGAAAGAAGAAAGAAAGAAAGAAAGAAAGAAAGAAAGAAAGAAAGAAAGAAAGAAAGAAAGAAAGAAAGAAGGAAGGAAAGAAGGAAGGAAAGAAGGAAGGAAGGAAGGAGAAAGAAAGAAGAGAGAGAGCGAAGGAAGGAAAAAGAAGGGAGGGAGGGAGGAAAGAAAGAAAGAGAGAGAGAAAGAAAGAGAGAGAAAGAAAGAAAGGAAAGAAAGAAAGAGAAAGGAAAGAAAGTAAGAAAACAAGAGAAGAGAAGGGAAGAGAAGAAGAGAAGAGAAGAGAAGAGAAGAGAAGGCACGGAAACATAGCACTTTTACTCCAGATACATTTAAGATTGAGTTAAATTATATTAACTACTGGCCAGCTGCATCCGTATCTGTAATTTCCATTAGGTTCTTGGACAGAGAGATAGTGTAAATCGTAGCAACAAAACAAAACACAGGCTTTGGAGCTTGACACACTTGGAGTGAAACCCTGGCTTGGTTGCTTTCCAGCAGTGTGACCCTAATCTAGCTATTTCCCCTCTAAACCTTGGGCTCCTTATCTTTAAAAATTATATATAACTATATATACTTTGCAATTATTTTGAGGATAAAGACATATATGTTAAAGAAGCTACACATTCAATAGTAGGAATGCAATGGAAAAAATTTACTATAATGAATTACAAACTCAATGGTATTGTAATACAGTACATGAAATAATAGACATATATAAGAAGCATAATACAAATTAGATTTTCTTTTTTTATATTGCATTTATTTCAGATTAACTTCCTGCAAGTCAGGAAGTCAGGATAGAAACAATTCTTTATTCTGATAGTTGAACCACTGCACTAATGAATAAAGAATAGTCTTACTTTAATAAGAGCAGCTCTGGATGTAAATGACTACCTGTTGATTTTTTTTCATTCAACATTTGTGTATTTAACATCTTGACTTTACGCCGAGCTCCGTGTCAGTTTGCTAAAGAGGATGGAAAGCACCTGCTTCTGAGAAAATTCCTCTTTCCCTCTATTCATTTTGAGTTCCTACCACAACTCCACCAGCTATCACCAATAGCTTGGAGCTGACGGTATTCCCAGATTCTTCATACTGGCAGCAAAGTTGAGGGCGTGGGGAGAAGACAAGAGGGGTGGGGAAGATGAGACCCTCGTATTGGGGAGAAGGAAGTAGGGCAGAGCTATGAAAGATTAACATCTGTCACGGCTTCTGTCACACTTCCTCTCACCTACTCTCCCAGTTTTATTAATCTTCTTAATATTCCGCCATCTCGTTCCTACTTTGGTATCATTGCTCAGTATTTTCTCTCCCTGCCGGGAATAATCTCCCCAGAAATACGCCAGGCTCACTTCCTCACTTACATCAGTTTTCTGATGTTCTCTTAATAGACAAGCTTCCTTGACCACACTATAGACAGCAATACCCTCATCCCTTCTCCCTGCTTAGTTGGTCTCTGTAATGGTGTTTCTCAAAAGTCAAAGTACACAGGAATCTTCTGGGAATTCTATTAAAATGCAGATAGTGATTCAGTGGGTCTAGGGTAGGGGCCTCAGATTCTGCATGTCTAACAAACACTCACTGATATCACTCTGTAGGCTATACTCCATAGCATTTATAATTATTGAGATAGTATCTATTTTCTTCATTAGTGTATTGTCTTTCTCTTTCAATTAAAATATATGTTTTATGAAAGGAGCCACTTTAATATTATTCTAGGCTGTACTCTCAGCACCAGTATAATGCTCAATACATGGAAGTTGATAAATATTTATTAAGTGGATGAATTTTATATGTTGCTGAAAATCAAAACTGGAACTTTGAATGTAGTTTTTTAATAAACATTATTGTTACATTTGGGTAAATTACACATTAAATGGATTTCTGTGCCCTGGTTTTAGAACCTTCCTACCATGTGTAAAGTGGCTTATATGAGGCATACATCCATAAGTTCAGAGTTCAACAAACTTACAAAAAATCATTGAAAGACAATCTCTCCACAGTTACAGCATCTGAGGCTGAATATACCAGAGACAGTCAGAAAACAGACACCAATAAATGATAATATAGGAACAAACTGCATATTTGCTGAGGAAATAAAAAATTACAGCTCATAAAAAGAAATAAACCTGTTATAGTTAGTTGAATATAACCCTGATATAGCAATTTTACTGTCCGAGATTTACAAAAAAATCCATAATGCTAACATATCTTTTCCAAGTCTCCAAAGTCATTAAATCTAACTCTGATGACTGCTCAGTAATTCTGGGGGGCACATGAGATGTGCTGTCTCCAGATTGTAGGACTTCTTTTAATTCAAACACTATTTATGCCTTCTAAGGAATTATGATTGCTCTACCCCAGCTGTGATTCTTCCAGTTCGGTATTTTGCTACTTGATATATAATAAAAATCAACTTTACCTGAAGAACCAGTGACCATGCCTTAATGCTTCAATCATTTGATCTTTGAAAAGTAGACAAGGGACACACACACAAAAAAAGCACCCAAAGATGGTTTTAGTTCTGCCTAATTATAGAATGGTACAGCAAAGAAGTTTTCTGGCTTCTTTCCTCTGAGAGTCAAAGTCAGCATTAACATTGCCACGAGAATTTATGAATAACTTCTATCAACAACTGAGTAGGAAGTAAAAATAAAATAGACTGAAAATATGAAGTGAAAACAAAAGTTTAAACTATAGCTAAATGAAGAAATATGCCTTCCCCAAGTCAGCCTGTGGTCCTCCCAATCCATTTTTCTTTTTCTTCAACTAAAAATGGAAGAGCTCATAAATTGCTTTCAAGTGGGACAGGGGGAGGTGCTAAGAGGACTGTGTGTGTTTCTGTGATATCTGTGATTTTTGTAGACATATTTGAAGAATATTATCTAAATGATATAGGATTCACTGAGATGGCATCCTCATGTATTTAGTGTTAAAGAATACTCAGGGAGTTTATCCTGAATCCCTCTTCAGGGACAATGCACACATCCCTGGATTCTAGAAATATCGGTTGTTAATGGTGTTCCTTACTAAGAATTGCCTTCGGCCTCAGAAAACTTGTCCAAGTTGTCCTTCCACTCTCAGGTGGCAGCCAGCCCATGGCCAATGGCTGGCTGGATCAGGAAATACAAAGGTCAGGCCCATTGCCTGCAATTCAGGACAGCTCTGCAGAGCCAGCCCAGCTTTAGCATTCCTATGAGACTGCCTTAGGTGTCTGTTGCAGCCAAATCACATTTCAGACTCTCCCACAATCTCCCCTGTGCTCTTCTCTTCCTTATGCATGTATCTCCAGAGAACACTCCCCACATCCTGTTGTCATGCAACACTTTGAATCAAAGTCAATTTCCAAGGAACGTACTCGAAGACTTTTTACATAGTCAATAACATAAAGGTTTATCTCTGTCTTCAGAATTGAAACGAATTTTCTCTCTCACTCATAGATCACTTCATAGTTGTGCTTTTGAACAAATAGCTAAAGCCAAAGAGAATGGGATCCAGTATACTTA
Organism: Cebus imitator; assembly: GCF_001604975.1. Lineage (NCBI taxonomy): Eukaryota > Metazoa > Chordata > Mammalia > Primates > Cebidae > Cebus > Cebus imitator. The sequence continues at coordinate 2,407,126 of NW_016107523.1, read as the reverse complement.
CGGGCTCCAATAGCGGTCAGTCCAGGAGCTAGGTCAGGCTGCTTTGCCCTCAGCTCTTGAAGTAAACGGTTTACTGCCTTCCACTCAGAGCTCAGATCTTCTAACTTTCTCTTTAATAGAAAAGCATACACATTACTTATTCGAGTAACACCTTGAAGATAACTTAATTCATGAACATTTTAATCCATTTGGTGAACATATTATTGGATTTCTATTATATTTTATTTCTAAATTAACTTTATTGGGCAGAATTTCTTTTAAAGGAATTATTATTTTAGCCAACCACCCTACAAATATTTATCGATTGCTCCATACAAACTCTTTCTCCAGGCGCAATTTTATTCAAAGGAAATAGAGTGCAAATATTAGTGAAAACAAAAAAACAAAAACAGTTCCCTCTTAGCAACTGGCTTAATTCTTGAAGAGTATCAATTGTACTTGCATACTTAAGTTATCCAGATAACTTTAGAAAATTCCTAATGTCCTCGCTCACCCTAGATCAATTATATTAGAATCTCTTAAAGGGAACAGCTACAGTGGACATGGGAATATGCTACTCAGAGCCCCCTTCAAGGAAAGTCTCTTGTTCTGGATGATAGAAATGATGTCAGTAGACATTCTTCAGGGGTCAGTCCCTTCAGGGACTACCTCAGCTGCAGAGAGCTGCCTTGTCCAAGGTCATATATTTTCCCAAGGAAGCCCTCATTCAGTGACTGATCAAGGTGAGGGTATAAAGGCCTGACTAATTTGCTCAAAGCAGGATAAATTTGAAAAGCTATTTTAGCTGCAGAACTCCCCATGGCATCAGCCACGCCTGTATATGGCCAGTGGTGTGCTGGTACATGTATATCTACTGGATTTCTGATCTCAGGGTGTTTAAAAACAGCTTGTTTTTAGTGTTTGCAAATTTCTGTGGTGTAAATATTCCCACCATGGTCAAATTTAAATTACCAAGATAACATCAAGTGGCTCAAAAAAGGCCTGGCAATGTAACAGTAGGTTCTCCTGAGCTGGTTCCATCTCACTGGGCAGCTACATGATAAGTCACAGCCAGTACAATGTGAGGAGAAGTGTTGTCATTTTGGGGCTGAGGTTTTGAAAAAATTGAGTGAGGTTTCTATAGGATTTTCCTTTCCATTGCTAGAAGAAGAAGACTCTAAGGTCCTACAGCAAATCTTTACAACTCACTGGGAAGAGAATTAATTCCTAATGCCCTGGAGCAGTTGTTCTCATGCTTTAGGATCAACAGAATCACCTGAAGGCCTTGCTCATTGCTGCATAGCAGCCCCAGAGTTCTGGATTTAGTAGATACTGGGTGGAGCCCAATAATTTGCATTTAAAAATATTTTATTGCACTTCAGGTTCTGAGGTTCATGTGCAAAACATGCAGGATTGTTGTGTAGGTACATACGTGGCAATGTGGTTTGCTGCCTCCATCCCCCCCGTCACCTATATCTGGCATTTCTCCCCGTTATCCATCCCCAACGTCCCTACCCCCTTCTGTCCCTCTCCTATTCCCCCACAACAGATGCCAGTGTGTGATGCTCCCCTGCCTGTGTCCATGAGTTCTCATTGTTCAACACCCACCTATGAGTGAGAACATGTGGTGTTTGTTTTTCTGTTTTTGTGTCAGTTTGCTGAGAATGATGGTTTCCAGATACAATAATTTGCATTCTTAACAATTTTCCAAGAGATGTTGATGCTGATTGTCCATGATCCTAAGATATCTATTATACCTAATCAGTTACCTGAGCATTTATGATAGACTAGATATGTATCATTCTTGGAAACATAACAGGCCCTCAGATAATTTTCAATAGGATTTAATTCTCTTGAAAAACGCTAGCAGAGAAAGGCTACCAAGGGAATGGCAGGCAGAGGCAGAAGATGAGCAGGACCTAGGTTTCTGTAACAACACATGCAGGAAAGCTGCTTGACTAGGAACACATACGCTTGATTGTCATGTGAGCAAGAAAAAAACTACTGCGGTAAGCCACTGAAATATTTAGTTCCCTACAAGCAGCAAGACCTTACCAGTATAGTAGCACTAGTCACAAAACCTTTACCAGTGCCTATGAGAGATAATAGCTGCATTTATATATCGCCATAAATTCCAATGCTTATGTTACGAGGAATAGAAATAATTTATTGATGTTGGATTAGGTTAAAATAAATACATTAGCAGAAATTACATTTCTAGTCTGAAGAATCTTTAAAGTAAATGAGAATGGCAATGAACCCAACCTAACTGGAATATTTTATATACATGTTGTAATTTTATGCTAATCATATCAATGAAACCATTAATTTATTTATTCCAGAAGAAAATGTTCAGGGGCTACTCTGTGCCAGACTTTGTGCCAGTTACTAAGCTTATGAAACTGAAGTTAGTAACCTCTTAGCATCCACAGACATGTAAGTAAATCAGAACAGAGATTTTAGGAAAAAATGATGATTTCAAAAAGAGACCTTGGGGGACCAGCTTAACTCAGCCTGGAGAGGTCAATAGTTTACCCGCAAAAGCTAACATTTGAATTGATCCTGAAAGATGACTAGGAAGTTTTCAGAAGGTGCCATTTGAGTGCCAGAGAAAGAACATTTCAGACAGAAGGAAAAACATGTACAAAATGGCAAGAGGTATCGAGCCTTTTCAAATAAATGCAGTGTGTCCTGGCTATCTAGACAATGGTGTTTATAAGTAATGATATGGACCTGCAAGAATGTAATTTATTAAGGCCTTGTAATGTGGGATTATTCGATTATCTTCTAAAACCACAGCGTAGACTGAAGTGTTTAGAGAAGAAGAGCAATATGATATAATTTGTGTTTTGCATCATGGAGGCTTTATCAGAGGGGAGCAGAGACACCAGCTGGGAGGCTAACATGGTACAGGTATTGATGGACTTACGACCTATGCAACTTAAGACCATTCAACTTTACGACCGCAATCGCTAGCCACGACTGCTCCGCGTCTGGCAGCGCAAACGTTGCCCAGCTGGGCGTACGACAGTGTGGACCAGCTTCCGGCAGCACTACCATCTCCGCGTGCATATAGCCTACTCAACTTGCGACCAAATCGTGTTACGACTGGTCTGTCTGAACCAATCGTGGTCGTTAAGTCGAGCACTAGCTGTAATTGAATCAGGAAGTGGTTCAGCTTGACTGAAGGCTTTGGCCATACAGAAAAAGGTAGAGGGGTGTGAGTGTGTGTGTGTGTGTGTGTGTGTGTGTTTGTGTGTGTGTTTCTTGCCTATGATAGTTGAGATTTTGAGCTGGTAAACAATAAAGAGAAACTTTCCATCAAGTTGTTTCTTCCAGTCTACCCTGTCGGTGTGTGTGTCTCCAGTCAAACTATGTGCCCTTTATGAGGCAGGACTGAGTCCTCATTGCCTTATATGGTGTTTTCTTTATGTCCATTCCAGTGCTTCCTAATAAGAGGAATTCAGTAAATATTTCTGAACAGAATCAAATTAAATAAAATTGGCTACTTAGGCGGGGCGTGGTGGCTCACGTCTGTAATTCCAGCACTTTGGGAGGCTGAGGTGGGCAGATCATGAGGTCAGGAGATAGAGGCCATCCTAGGCAGCATGGTGAAACCCTGTCTCTACTAAAATACAAAAAATTAGCCAAGTGTGGTGGCACATGCCTGTAATCCCAGCTACTTGAGAGGCTGAGGCAGGGGAATCGCTTGAACCTAGGAGGTAAAGATCACAGTGAGCTGAGATGGTGGCACTGCACTTTGGGCAACAGAGCAAGACTTCATCTCAAAAAAGAAAAACGGCTACTTTAATACAAGCTAAAAGAAAGAAATAAATGAGTTTTCCTCTCCCCAACTTGATTACAATGTGAACTACACATATTTCATGGATTACTTTTAATTATATATATATATATATATAGGACTTGAAAGAGCCTATGTAGGTTTTCCAGGTGTACAATCATTTTATTAGGGTTACTTTTTCTTTTGAAACAGGGTCTCACTCTGTCACCCAGGCTGGTGTGCAGTGGCAAGATCTCAGCTCACTGCAGCCTCGACTTTCTGGGCAATCTTCCCACCTCAGCCTCCTGAGTAGCTGGGACTACAGATGCATGCCATCATGCCTGGCTGTTTATTTTATTTTATTTTATTTTATTTTATTTGTTGTGGTTTGTATATTTTATAGAGATGGAGTTTTGCCATGTTACCCAGGCTGGTCTCAAACTCCTGGACTCAAGTGATCTGCCCATCCCAGCCTCCCAAAGTACTGAAATTACAGGTGTGAGCTACCATACCTGGCCTTATTAGGCTATTATAATTCTTGAACCAAACTGTATTTTAAAAATAATCTTGGCCAGGCATGGTGGCTCACGCCTGTAATCCCAGAACTTTGGGAGGCCAAGATGGGAGAATCACCTGAGATCACAAGTTCAAGACCAGCCTGACCAACATGGAGAAACCCCATCTCTACTAAAAATACAAAATTAGCCAGGTGTGGTGACACATGCCTATAATTCCAGCTACTCAGGAGGCTAAGACAGGAGAATCGCTTGAACCCAGTAGGTGGAGGTTGCAGTGAGCCATGCCATTGCACTCCAGCCTGGGCAACAAAAGTGAAACTCTGTCTCCAAATAAACAAATAATTAATCTCATAGACCAGGGTCACAAATTCAGGTCCCTATAGGGACTAGGTGGTAACAAAGGCAATATAAGCCTTGTCCAAATCAGAGAGGTATAACTTAATTTGCAGCTGCTGACTGCCAACAGAAAGGTAGGCATAAGTTAAAAAACAAAAAATAGAAAAACAAACAAAATACTCTGCTGATCATATTCCCTCATCAGTGTATACCAGAGAAATTTCTCTCCCATTCTTAAGATCATAAGGAAGTATAAGAAATTTGTTGCTGTGTTATGGGGAATTGAGGCCAACATGGGTATGTATGTGAAGGAAATGAATAACTGAATATGATCGATGCATGCTAAGAAGTAGTATACAATAGTTAAAA
>NW_016107523.1:2388021-2401970 GCF_001604975.1 Cebus imitator | reverse complement strand
CCACCACATCCAGTTAATTTTCTATTTTTAGTACAGATGGGTTTTCACCATGTTGGCCAGCCTGTCTTGAATTCCTGAACTCACTGCCCATCTTGGCCTCCCAAAGTGCTGGGATTGCAGGTGTGAGCCACTGCGCCCAGCCATGGATGAATCTTTAAAACACAATTATGAATGTTTGAAAAGCTAAGAAACAACATTTATAGCACAATATAGCTTCTATAAATTTAAAATAAACTTATAATATTACATATTTTAAAAGGATAAAGCAGGAAAGAAATGGAAATAGAGATATTATTGTTACATTTCAGTAATTTTGTTAATTGGTTATTAAGCATAACCATTAATATAAATTAAATTACATATATATCAAATAAACTGTGCTAAGAACAAAGATGATATATAGTAAGAATTAATCATTTCCTAATTTAACTTAACTATCATCAGTGCTCTTGAGGTTATGCCTATTGTGTCTGACATCAAGCCAAATCAAGGCTTTCAATGTTTTTATCCAGAATGCATGATGTTAACATTTACTAGCATATCAATAAATGTAACTTTTTTATTTATTAAAAATCAGTATTGAACCAAAAAGCAAACAGAAAATATTCTCAATGCCTCTGATTAGTCAGGAAAACTACCCTTGAAAGTCATCACTCATGGAAGGTATTTTTCCGCCCTGACATCAGAACCTAAACACTAGAAGAGACGGATTTTTAAGATTAAATGGTACTCCCAATGTACCACTAATATCTGAGGACATTGCAATGGGTCAAAGGTCCAATAAGCTCAAAATTCTGTAATTTCCAAACTTTTATATTTATTAACAAATAATATTACTTATGAAATGACTACAGCTTTTGATTTGGCTGGTCACAAAAACAATCTTGCTACTTTTTTCAAGAATTTGGTGTACTGCAGAGTTGAAATAGATTGTTTATATATTATACAAGTTCTTTTTTGTTTTGCTTCATTTTGCTTTTCACTTTTTTGGCATTTTCCCATATTTTCAATTCTCTCATCATTCCAATTAAGCTGTAAAGTTCATTTGCATAACAAAAAATGTTTGGCTGTAACTAGTCAGGTGTTCATCATATAATAAACTTTAAGCAATCCTCAATAAAAACCTGTAAAAGGTAACAATTTGCTATACATGTTAATAATCTATAAGAAAATTTAAGGAAATCAAATATGTACTTAAATCCCAAAATAGCAAATCAGTGGGATAATAGTTATCAAGTCCTATTCATGACTACATCTCCATAATTATAAACCTTTGAATATATGATACCTATGCTGCAGGTCCACGGTTTCCACACAAGAGCTCCAAACCCAACAATCAGAGTGGATTCATATTCTACCAAAATGGAGAAACTTTGGGAGTGCTTTTTTTTTTTTTGTAAATGGAAAATTTAGTTTCATCATAGGTGAATTTTGCAGCTGAGCATTATTTGCTATTGTATATGCTTTGCTTGAAAATATTCATTAACTGTTAAGACAACCATATCAAACTATAAAATTTCTTCTTTATGAAGAACAGGAATTACAAGAAAAAGTGATTTCTGAAGATAGCTTTCCTCTTTTAATTTAAAATAGATAAATATTTAAGGTGATAGATATTCCAATCACTTTGATTTGATCATTATATATTATATGCTTATATCAAAATATCACTTGTGTTAAAAGGGTGGAAAAAGATATTCCACCCAAATGGGAACCAAAAGCAAGCAGGAATAGCTATTCTTATATCAGACAACACAGATGTTAAAGCAATGACAGTAACCAAAAGATAAAGAAAGACATTATATAATGATAAAAGTATTAGTCCAACAAGAAGATATTACAATACTAAATTTATATGCACCTAACACTGGCACTGTCAGCTTTATAAAAATATAGCACTAGACCCAAGAAATGAGATAGACAGCAACACAATAATAGTGGGGGACTTCAATGCTCAACTTCCAGCACTAGACAGATCATTGAAACAGAAACGCAACAAAGAAAAAATGGGCTTAAATTATACCCCAGAACAAATGGACTTAAGAGATATTTACAAAACATTCTTCCCAACAACTGCAGAATATACATTCTTATCAGCAGATGGAACATTCTCCAAGATATGTCATATAATAAGTCACAAAAAAGTCTTAATAAATTTAGGAAAATCAAAATCATATCAACTATCTTCTGAGGCCACAGTGAAATAAAACTAAAAATCAACTCCTAAAGGAACCCTATACAAACACATGGAAATTAAGTAATCTGCTCTTGAATGATTTTGGGGTTAACAATGAAATCAAGATGGAAATTAAAACATTTTTTGAAATTAATAATAGTGACTCAATTTATTAAAACCTCTGAGATATGGCAAAAACAGTGCTAAGAGGAAAGTTCATAATGTTAAATACCTACATCAAAAATTCTGAAAGAGCACAAATTGACAACCTAATGTCACATTTCAAGGAACTACAGAAGCAAGAACAAACTAAGCTCAAAGCCAGCAGAAGAAAAGAAATAGCAAAGATCAAAGCAGAACTAAATGAAGTTGAAACAAAGAAATACAAAATATAAATGAAACAAAAAGCTAGTTCTTTGAAAAGATAAACAAAATTAATATGCCATTAGCAAGATTAACCAAGGAAAGAAGAGAGAGGATTCAAATAAGTTTTAGTAGAAATGAAACCAGAAACACTACAACCTACATCACAAAAATACAAAAGATCATTCACTACTACTATGAACACCTTTATGCACACAAACTAGAAAATCTAGAGGAAATGGATAAATTCCTGGAAACATAAAACCCACCTCGATTAAATCAAGAAGAAATAGAAACCCTGAACAGACCAATGACAAGCAGCAAGGTTGAATCAGTAATTTTAAAATTGCCAAAAAAAGGCCAAGACCAGATGGATTCACAGCTGAATTCTACCAGACATTCAAAGAAAAATTGGTACCAATTATACTGAAACTATTCCAAAAGATAAAGAAGGAATCCTCTCTAAATCAATATATGAAGTCAGTATCACCCTAATACGAAAACCAGAAAAGGACATAACAAACAAGGAAACTACAAACCAATTTTCCTGATGGAAATGGATGCAGAAATCCTCAACAAAATGCTAGCTAACAGAATCCAACAGCATATCAAAAAGATAATACATAATAATCAAGAAGGTTTCATTCCAGTGATGCAGAGATGGTTTAGCATACTCAAATCAGTAAATGTGATACATTACATAAACAGAATTGAAAACAAAAATCATATGATTATCTCAATAGATACAGAAAAAGCATTTGATAAAACCCAACATCCCTTTAAAATAAAAACTCTTCACAAAGTAGGCATTGAATGGACTTACCTCAAGGTAATAAAAGCCATATATGACAAACCCACAGCTAATGTCATACTGCAAGCAGAAAGGTTGAAAGTATTCCCCCTGAGAACTAAAAAAAGACAAAGATACCCACTATCACCACTTCTTTTCAATATAGTACTGGAAGTCCTAGCCTGAGTAATCAGGCAGGAGAGAGAAATAAAGGGCATCTAAATTGGAAAAGAGGAAGTCAACAAACTGTCAAATAATCATATACCTAGAAAACCCTGAAGACTCATCCAAAAGTATCCTAGATCTGATAAACAAATTCAGTAAAGTCTCAGGTTCCAAAATCAATGAACAGAAATCAGTAGCACTTCCATATACCAACAAAGACCAAGCCAAGCAAGAACTCAATCCCTTTCTTAACAGCTGCAAAAAATTAAAAAACCTAGGAACATAATCAACCAAGGAAGTGAAAAAACTCTACAAGGAAAACTACAAAACACTGCTGAAAAAATCATAGATGACACAAACAAACAGAAACACATCCCATGCTCATGGATGCAAATAATATTGTAAAAATGACCAAACTTCCCAAAGCAATCTACATATTCAGTGCAATTCTCATCAAGATACCATAATCATTTTTAATAGAAATAGAAAAAGCAATTCTAAAATTCACATGGAACCATGAAACAGCCCATATAGCTAAAACAATACAAAGCCAAAAGAACAAACCTGAATCCATCACACTACCAGACTGCAAATTATACTCCAAGGCTGCAGTTACAAAAACGTTAGCATCCTGACATAAAAATCAGCACTTAGATCAGCAGAACAGAATAGAGAGCCCAGAAATAAAGCCAAAGACTTACATCCAACCGATATTCGACAAGGCACACATAAACATAAATTGCAGAAAGGACCCCTATTTAATAAATGGTGTTAGGAAAATTGGCAAGCCACATATAGAAGAATGAAACTGGATCCCTGTCTCTCTTCTTATACAAAAATCAACTCAAGATGGATCAAAGGCTTAAATATAAGGCCTAAAACCATAAAAATTCTAGATGATAACATTGGAAAAAGTCTTTTAGACATTGGCCTAGGCAAAAAATTCATAATGAAGATTCCAAAAGCAAATGGAACAAAAACAAAAATAAATAAATGGGACCTAATTAAACTAAAAAGCGAAAGGAATAATCAGCATATTAAACAGATAACCCACAGGGTAGGAGAAAATATTTGCAAGCTATGCATCTGATAAATAACTAGTATCTAGAATCTACAAGGAACTCAAACAAATCAGCAAGAAAATAAAGTAATCCAAAGAACCAAGAATGAGCTACACTTGGGGAAAGAGAATCTAGGATCCAGTTGGTGCAGCTTATGGCTTGTCCCTATGTGTACAGTTCTTAGATTATTCTTTTTATTTTAAAAATGTTATTCTTTAAATAGATAATATAGGCATGTGGCTTAAAAGGAAACCTCAAAAGGCACAAAAGGATTTGTCTCATTTTAAATTAAAAAAAAAAAAAAAACGTATCAACATCAAATAAATGTTTGTTTGAAAAATTTTAAAAAAAGTAATTCAATGAAAAAGTGTGCAGAAGACATGAATAGACGCTTCTCAAAAGAAGATATACAAACCGCCAACAAACACGAAAAAATACCCAACACCACTAACATCAGATAAATGCAAATTAAAAACATAATGAAATATCCCACCTTACCCCTGTAAGAATGGCCATAATTAAAAAGTTAAAAAACAATAGATGTTGGCATGGATGGGTGAAAAAGGAATGCTTATACACTGCTAGTGGGAATGTAAATCAGTACAACCACCATGGAAAACCCTATGGAGATTCCTTAAAGAGCTAAAAGTAGAACTACCATTTGATCCAGCAATCTCACTACTTGATATCTACCCAAAGGAAAAGAAGTCATTATATGAAAAAGATTCCTGCACATGCATGTTCATAGCAGCACAATTTGCAATTGCAAGATATGGAATCAACCCAAGTGTCCATCAACCAATGAATGGATAAAAAAATGTGGTATACATACATCATGGAATATTACTCAGCCATAAAAAGGAATCCCTTTTGCAGCAACTTGAATGCAGCTGGAGGCCATTATTCCAAGTGAAGTAACTCAGGAATGGAAAACTAAATACCAGATATTCTTATTCATAAGTGGGAGCTAAGCTATGAGGATGAAGAGATACAGAGTGATATAATGGACTTTGGGGACTCTAAGTGGGGAGCTTGGGAGAGAGGTAAGGGATAAAAGACTATTTTATTTATTGGGTACAGCGTATACTACTCAGGCAATGGGTACACTAAAAATTTCAAAACTCACCACTATAGAACTCATCCAATCAAAAACCAACTGTACCTAAAAACTACTGAAATAATAAAAAATAAGCAGAATATCACTTGTATCCCACAAATAAATATGTACAATTATACATATATAAAATTAAAAATAAAAATATTTAATAAAAATAAGTTTCCTAAGGTAGCTATAATTGTGGGTGCTTTCTTGCTTCATGTTTTTGTATATTTTAAAAATATTAAATGATTTTTCTGTTTTCTATCATTAAGACAAGGAAAAAACCTTCTAGAAATAGATATTATTTGATGTAGAATGATAAGGAAAAATAATGTATTTGTTTAATACAATCATAAAAATAACATTTATTTGTTTACAAAAGTAAACTAGAATATAGTTTTAAACTCTATTTGAGTTTGAGATTTTCAAAATTTAAAAATATATCTTGGGTCAATGCTTGGCATACAATTAATAACTACCAAATAAATAAAGGAATCTACCTACGGCTGTATATATACAGACATATATTTGAATATTGTAATTGAAACATTTATGTTTCTTTGTCTGTCTTTCTAAGTGTAATTAATACAACTGAGGACCAGAGGTGAAATTCGAATCTCTAAAATGCCTGCCTAGTTTCTGCATGAGCTACTGAATATATGAGATTTTTCATTCAAATATTCTCTCAGAAAAGAAAGTCAGCTCATATTGAAGCCTTTATACTTACCTCTTATGTCTCAATTATTTTATTCTGAACCACAATGTTGTATATTAGCCCAAAATAACCTCAAGGGATGTGATGCTTACATAAGTGTTCTGACATAATTTGGTTAATTAAAAAGAGAGGCAAAGAAAGTTGATAAATCTTCAGCAATTATTCCTAATGTACAACTTCACAATCACTCATGGCCAGTTCACTCTAAACAAGTCTTTTAAAGAATTTATTAAAAATCCAAACAATTTAAAAAGCACAAACAATATGTTAGTCTATTGGGAAATTTTAAAAAATCATATCTAAGACAAATGAAAAAGTGTTTTCCTAATATTTTGTGAATGGATATGGAAGTTTGGAATAAAAATTTCAGTGATAGCATTGAGAATGTGAAAAATGGACCTGCTGGTAGCTGGCAGCTGGCAGCTAGCTAGGCCATGATTGTCCCAGAGGGATGTTGAAAAACACCCATAGAAAATAAACTAGGCAGACACAAGGTCATCCCATGACCATGTTTGAAACAAGGTAGAGACAAGGCCTTTCAGATATCACAGAAATGACTAATATGAGGCATTGCTAGTCCTTTACCAATGACGTGTTTAGCCCTACTTTAATCTCCTCATCTTTTAGATAATCACTAAGATACCTAATCACTGCATTGACTCTATTTCTTGTAAGCATCTAATCCAGATATGGCTTCTACTTTCTGAATTCCTCCTTAGTATCATGCAGCCAGGTGAACTCTGTAAGAAACTTTTTCCAACACCTTCTTACTGAGATGCCCACACTCTGAAGTATTTTATGCTCTTGCTGCAATAAGGTAAATATTCTTAATTTTTTTATTACAAGTATGTTGTTAGCAGTCATGGCCAGAGGGCTTTCAGAGTATGAGCTCTAGAATTCTATAATATACACACAAGGCATTTGAATGAAATTTTTTCATAAAATATAAATGTGCCAGATATTACTAAATGAGTGTGTTATTTTATAAAATGTCAGATTGCAAATATGGAAATGCTACTCAATTAATACATTGAATGCAATTAGGCATTTGACAATCTTGTCCATATTTCTAAATATTTATATTAAAAAGTTGCCCAAAAATCTATTATCATTTTTTTCTCTTCTCATTGGGAAAGTGAAGCTCTCTTCAAGTCCATGCACTAGGATTAGCATTTATTCAACCTCTTACATTCCAAGACTTTTTTTTTTCAGTTGTAAAGCAAACTTGTGTGTTTTTTTTTTAAATAAAATGCTGCTATGCATTTATTTATAAATTATTAAATACCTCTAACATTGTTATCGTCTTTCTAGAAGTCCTCTCCCAACTTATTCTGGTGCTATTGGCATGAAAATTGTGCTCACTGAATCAGTCAAAATAGACTTGTTCATTTGAGGGGACAATTTCTGTCTGTTATCCCTCTATTGATTTCTGTTGCTACAAGTGAAGTTACACCAAGTAAATGAGATTGTATGCATGGCAAATGATTTATGAAATCCAAGTATTATCTTAATTGTAATTATATTTATTTCGGCAACATTTTGACCCGTGAAATACCATTCGACCTGCTATACCGTAAATAAATCTTAAGATGCACATCTGTTGTGAGTAATATATTAAAGATCATTAGGCAAAAAAATAAACCCTAAGGAAGTTTTTAGAAATGTTAAGATGTTGATGTTGGCAGTAGAACAAACTCATTGGGAGAAAAAAAAACAGCTTAATCTAGTTAATTAACAACAAAACAGCTGGGAAAATGAAACATCCCTGGTTGTGATTGACTGTAATTGAAAATGACTAATGATGCTGTCATTTTGCAGCTCATATTTGAGGAAATGATGCCTGGAAGATTATAATTGGCCTCTTGACCATTTGTCTACAGCAATTATTTTATGTTAAATGTTGGGATGGAACCCTTTGGCCAAATACAGAAAGTTCTTCACACCTTTTTCTGTTACATTTAAAAATAATTCAAGAGCAGTAAGTAAAATATATTACTAGGTTTATGTAAGTAACATTTTTGATAATATAAAAAGTTAGCAAAGCAAACCAGCTGGCTTCATTTTATCACTTTAGAAAGTAACCAAGACATTTAAAATTTCATTAATGCTCTCAGTTCTAATACATGGTAGGTGATGTAAGCATTGAAAATATAAAAACAAATTTTTAAAAGTTAACAGAAAGCGTCATTTTCCAGCTTAAGTTAAAAATGAGTATGAATACAAGAAAATGGCACCTAAATACTTAAGTTCAAAAGAGTTAAAAAAACAATTTTATAATAAAAATCAAATAACAAACGGTTTATTTCTTTTGTAGTTGTTTACATCGTTGTTACTAATAGCAGTTGTTTTTGTTGCTTTAAATCTGCTAAATGGGGTGCTATTGAGGACCTAGTTATTACTCTGGAAAAATGGAACACATTAAAAACAATCTCATCTATGGCATTAATGTAATATATTGCCAAAACTATAACTTTAGCAACATTTTAAACAATTTATATAACTTATATAGTCAGTTTTCAATAATTGCTGAAGTTAACATGAAGAAATATCATACCAATAAATAAAAGTGTGTGTTTGTGTGTGTGTGTGGGGGGGGGAGAGAGAGAAGGGGAGGGGGAGGGAGAGAGAGAGAGAGAGAGAGAGAGAGAGAGAGAGAGAGAGAGAGAGAAAGTGCTAAACAAAGATGAATAGATATTTAATCTAAGATTTTTCCAGTTGCTTTGCAGCAGAGATTAGTACTACACATATGGCATTAGGAGTATTATTTCATAATATGTATTTGACCTTTTGCTGGAAGTCCTCAAAGAAAATAAAGAAGTTGGTTAGTCAGAGATTTTGAAAAAAGGAACTAAAAAAATACCATCTTGGAAACTAAAAGAAATCTTAAAGAAGTTGATGAAGTAAAGAAAAGAAGGAAAAGGAAAGAAACTGAACAGGGATGAACCCAGCTTCCAATCAGAACTCCGCTTGGGAGGTGAGCGTAGGAGCTGAACAGACAGGCTGTCTGATGCAGAATGCGGAGGTGCCAATAGACAAGTCAATTTCCTAAGAAACATAATCATTCTCTGATGTGTCTTTAATTAGAATGTCTACAAGCGGTGGACATACTAATTATCCATTTAAATACTGGATCTTACATGTACATCATGAAGAATTTTCATTTTCTTTTTAAAGAATATCACTTTCTTCATAATTATTATAGTTTCCAAATGCACCTCCCCCCAAAAACACAAACAGAAACAATTCTCTCATGAAAATGTGCCGCAGGCTACTCAGACTCATTTTCTCTTCTATTAAGAGGCAAGAAAGCCTAGAGTGAAGACAAGACATGAGAAATAGGACAAATTTTAAATTCTGACGTATGGACTCAAAGTTGAAAAAGGCTTTGTTTATGTTCTATCAGAGCAATGGAGCCTCCTTCAGAAAAATCATCCCTAATCTTTAAAAATAAATATTTGATCCATGTAGAGGTTTAAATAGCTCTCACAGCTTTCTGCCTTGTATTGCTGGATGTCAGGTTCAGAACTGGGGGGTCATTTTTTGAGCCTCTAGTTTCAGGCAACCACAAACCTCAGCTAATCTTCAGATGTTTCCAAGGTTATGGTCCATATAAAACTTGTGCATGAGTCAACTATTTTTTCACACCCCATAATTCCCAAGTCAGTCTTGCATTTTTGCCCCATCAACTTGATATGTTTTGTTTCTTTTTTGTTTTCTTTTCTTTTGATATGGAGTTTTGCTCTTGTCGCCCAGGCTAGAGTGCAACTGAGCCATCTCAGCTCACTGCAACCTCCACCTCCCAGGTTCAAGCCATTCTTCTGCCTCAGCCTCCTGAGTAGCTGGGACTACAGGCACTTGCCACCATGCCTGGCTAATTTTTGTATTTTTTAGTAGAGAAGGGATTTCACCATGTTGGCCAGACTGGTCTCAAACTCCTGACCTCAGGTGATCTGCCTGCCTCAGCCTCCCAAAGTGCTGGGATTACAGGCATGGACCACCATACCTGACCAACTTGATATGTTGATTCTTCTGCAAATTCAAGGGAGCAATGGTAGATCAGGAATAAATTTTCCCTTAAGTTCAGCTTCTCTCAATGTGCCAAACTGAGAGAAAATGGGGAAGCAGGGAAAAGGAAAAAATAAAAAAAGAAAGGAAAGAACAGTGTCGTCTGCTACAAAAAAGTGGTTTTAAGAGTTGTGAAAGAGAAGGAAAACAATAACTCCTGGTTCTTTCTTTTTATTCCAGAAAAATAATTCTCCTTTTGCATCACTAATGCATCAGCAGAAAGCAGATATGATCAGGCATGGCAGATCCTAGTTCTGATCTCAAAATGGCCCAGTAGTTGAGTGTGTGGGTGGAGGTATGATAAGTTAGCATCAAGTATTTGGATTGTTTTATATGTAATGAAAGCAAACATTTTTTCACTGGCTTTTAAGATATCTCTCTCTTTTTCAAAGGCACAAAAGTAAAAGCCAAATTACATATACTTTTGTGATCTCTAACAATTAGTGGCAAACCTTAGTTCAGAGTCATACAGGATAAGGCATAAAGTCTTTGAGGATCAACAAAGAATAGAACTTGCATTTCATGGCTTGCTACAATGAAAGTCACCCTTTAACTGCTCTGGGGACTGGCTTTCTTCAGAACATCAACAGAAACTCTGAAATTTGCTGCTTTCAGGACATCCTCTAGCCCTCCTAAGTGGCACATTGTTAGTTTATGAAATATTATCATACTGGGCTTGAACTAGATACAAATTACTTTTCTAGATTTTAGGAGTGGTTGCAATATATTCCTGAATAAATATATGTTGATATCGACAGATAAACCTGTGCTTTTCAGTGTCTGGTGTTTGGACATTAAGCTCAGGTCCAAAATTCAACTTTACCTAAGGAAAAGTCTCTTGTAAACTCTAAGGAAAACAAACAATCTTCTAGGAATGAAGCTTGGGGCAAGTGCAAGGGAAACTAAGCAGTGACCTTACAGACAGAATCTAAGTCATGGTAATGTTGTTTGCAAGGACAAACTGGTTATGTATAATGAGGTTATTGACCTGAACTGTTTTGAGCAGTTTTAAACATCAGGGTGAAGTTCATTGTAGCCAAGCCGGCAACATTAGCTGAGAACCCAAGACTGATCATTAAACAGCCACGATTACAGGATCTCAGGAACCTGCATCATAATGGGAACCATTATAATTTTGGTCAGGTACAGAGAATCAGGTAACCTATTGCTGATTCTCTATAGCGTATTCTCTACAGCTAAATACCTATAGTGTATTTAGTACTGGACTCTCATTTGCAAATCGAGGCATTGATTAGCTATTTTTTGAAAACTGACTTGGCTTTCCATCTCCCTCCTTATGTAATAGCCTGCGAACAAATGTGCCATAGACTTCAACATGCATATGGAGAAGAAAAAAAAGTAGAAAGCTTTATCTCAGGCCAGCTTTTTGCCAAAGGAAGAAGCAATTACATGACATTTCACTAAAAATTCTTGACCCAATAAAATACTGAAGCCTGAATGCCGATTTTCCTCTTTTATGAGAAAGAGCAACAGAGAAAAGAAAGGTCACAGACCATATTGTGATTCTTTATAGCTGTTGGAGACAGACAGTATGATGCAGTAGCTTGATTTGAATTAAACCAAACAATATGAAAAGCATCAAGGCTGGCAAGCAAAGCAATAAAGCCCCAAAGAATTTAGTCTACCTTGAAGGTGGGACTACTTCTGTATTGATGGCAGCACACCAGGACAGAAATGAGTCCTTTAATGCAATGACTCGTTAATAGCCTTAAGATCACAATATATAAATAGGATATGCTGATCAAAAAGACAGCTTTGCCTATGCTATTACGTATGGCCAATATTTCCTTAGAAGTTATTTCATTGATTATAAATAGTCCATGTCAATGGCAAATGTACAACCGGGGAAGCATAACCCATTATGAGGTAATGGATGTTGCTAGAGGTTGCTTCATTACCTTCACTGGCTGAGTGGCTGGTTTTTCCTTGTACAAATGCTGTCCTTTTGACAAAATCCCTTCCACATCCGGTTGTTTAGCTTGAACTGCGATTTCAGTTTCCTGGGGGAAAAGAACCCATATAGTGCAGATTAACTTCACAGTTAGCAATAAAATTACTAAATTTAAATATACCCTTGGAGACTCCACATGTATTGCAGATCAATTTCTGCCTGGTACATAAGGGCACAAAAAAGCAACTTTTGGTGCAGAGAAAAGAAACAGATGTGAAACACTAAAGTTAAAAAAAATTAATCCAGTATTTTCTTGAATTATATAATAATACTCATACAGAAACACAGGCATTAACTTTCTACTTTTCAAAAAAGTAAAATGCAATAATGAGCATTTTGCTTTTAAAAGTAAAAATATAAATTCATATAAATTAATGAAATATAAATACATATAAATTCATAATTTATATGAATTATGTTAATTCATATAAATTAACATAATTTATATGAATAAACACTAGTTTTAGCTTTCATAATCTCAATAATTTTAATATTCATTTTACTTTATAAACTTATTTTACAAAATTCTGTTTTGAGTATTGGATATAAAATTTTGTTTTGAAATAGAAATCAAGTAATTCTTTCTACATCACTGTCAAAATTATTTTTTTCCAAAGAGTAAACACTTAAGCACAGTATCAAGGCTTATTATTTATTAATGAGTCAAATTAAATAGGCCTTTTGAAGAATGATTAAATTATTTTTTGTTATTGTTTGCTTTTCTTCAGTCTGGAGAATACAGAAGCATGATGAAAATCCTTCAGGTATATTAATATAAACCATTTTGTTACTGTCTGCTGTTTAGCTCTCTTGATGGGAGGACAAAAGAAATGTGCATAAATTGAAGCTGAAGGAAGTGAAGTTAAATATTACAGAAGACTTTTTGGATGGAACACTTGTTAAACACTAGGATAGAATATCAATTAATCAATGTCAGATGTCAGTCAGGACCTGGGCAATCTTCCGCAGAGAGTATCTCCTGATTAACCCATCTCTCTCTTCCTCCCTCTCCTGTCCTGGAGCCTCCCAGCACTGCTGTGTGTACCTGTCTTCATGTCACTGTTTCCTTTGTATACTGTGTTTGTACTTGTTCTCTCTCAATTCATCAGTAGGAAATCCCAAATTAGTATAATCTCATACTGCCCAGTAGGGTGTCTTACAACTTACGGGTGCTCAGCACATGTTCTTGAGATAGATAGATAATTTTCTCCAGTTCTTATTATAATAAATACCAGCGGCAAACAAGCATTTTGGTCAAAATTGTATATAACTAACCTTATTTGTTAATGGTTATGTCTGCAATTTTCAGTTCCTTTAGAACAGGAGTTTAGCTATTTTACATGTAGAATTACTAATTGATGGTCTTACTGCCCCTTGCCAAGAAAACAATTTGTTCTCTGAAAATGCAGTGCCTGGAATGACTGTATGTCTTTGCTAGAGGTAGAAATAGTTCTGATCTCAGTTCAGGAATAGGGAAAATTTAGTTTTACTTACTTCTGAATAGGTCCCCAGCCACTATAAATTCACCCTTGAATACCCCATT
>NW_016107523.1:2366847-2387976 GCF_001604975.1 Cebus imitator | reverse complement strand
AACCACAACAACAAAAAACAAAACCATTTTGGTGTAGTAAATGGCTACATGGTCTCAAAATACTTTAAGAGAAAATAAAATATATTATTCTAAAGAAGTAGAGAAAAGAGCCTATCTTCAGCAAAGTAAAAATGATTTAAGGAAAGGAAAAAAGTAACTGAACTTTCAACCTATACATTTGTGATTTAGGCATATCATATATTACCAAGCCAAAACCATGTACAATGTCTAAATTATATATTTAAAATTATATATGCATTATACATATAAACTGATGAGTTAACTTAAATCAATGTCACCACCATTTATTTTGTATATGTTTCTCTAAGACAAAGCACTATTTTCTATTTATTCACTGACAGCTGGGACTTCTCTTATGATATTTATTGATATTGCTAATTACTGATAATAGACAATGTTTTCTGATTAGCTTCATCATAGCTGTAGACTATATTATTGATGATGGCATAGTTACCATTTGTATAATGACTACTATTTGCCTTCCCCAACCCCGATTCATATAGATTCCCACTTTACAGATAAGAAAATTAAGCAAGGGTGGGTGGGATAGTAGTGATGGTAGGGACAATGATGAGAATAGCTTGCCCAGAACCTCATGGGATGTAGGCAAGTTAATATTCAAACACACTTAGATCTGGATCTAACGTTTATGCTATTGGCAGTAGTAACAGCTACTTCTTCATATCTCACAACTTTTTAATAACACATCATCTAAGTGACTTGATCAAATTAATGTTACTTCTAAGCATTAAGAAATTTTGGTTTCATCATCTGAATTTGTTTGACTAATATTATCTCATGCTGAAAAACCAGTCCTATCTCTCTGATAATAGATAATCACTATGGGTCAGCAGGGGACATGCAACTTAATGCAACAATAGTCATTCCCATTCATTGGGATTTTTGAAAAATGATAGCAAAGACCATTGTTCCCACTGCCAACCTGCAGTCTTACTTAAACTGTTCCAATTCCTTTGCTGCCTTCTTCAAAACACATCACAATTAGTCAAACTGTGTGTGCATGTCTAGTTTTGACCATTCCTAAAGAATTATCCTCTATGAGAGTAAGACCTATAACTACCTTGTTCACTCATATCCCTAGAAGCGCCTAACACATAGTAGGTGCTAAAGAAAAAATTGTTGAATGGGCAAATAAATACTGTTGCAACTTTAAGCCTATGGGAATTGAGTTAAGGTGGGCATTACTAGAGACTTTTGTTCACACAGGCAGTTGAAAGTTTCATGGCACAGATTATTTTCTATCTAACTAACCTCCTAGAGTTAAATACAGAATCTACTCTTCTACTTTTAGATTTACTTTAACAATTTTTCTTGGGAAATTTTACATCTTCATGTTATTGATTATAACAGTATCTCAGAAAACCCATTTCTATGAAAAATTAAAATGCTGTTATTTTATGCTTAATCCTTTCATTGATTTCCTTTAAATTAAAATTGCATTTCTTCTATATATTCCTTCTAAGCTAAATTGTGTGCATAATTTAATGTATAACAAAGATGAGAGGCACAAAAAGACAAACTGACTTTAGCTTTTAAGAACCTAATGTTAACTCTGAAATGCCAGATTCAGTAACACACAGAAAAACAAAAGATTACAGCAGCAAGCCACCACATCACACGGTATTAAGAATTCTGAAATACATAATAGCCTTCCTCTCATCTCCTACTCGATCTGTTGTGTCATCTTTTTGTTTTTTTCTGCTTTTTTGCTGCAGGCAGCTCAAGGTTTTACCCACTGCATCGGTTCAGCTTTTCTCATAGTGATCTCAATCTTTGTTGCAGTCATAGTTACATAACTTCACTTTACATCAATCACACCCCATAATTTCATATTTTGATCTGTTTCCTTCTCTCCTTCAAATACAATGTGCACATTTAACAATGTGCTATTCGCTTCTACTCGACTAAGTTCTAGAAGTGAATTTTTAGCATCTACTGAAATGATAACTTTACCTGTACTCTCATGCCAGTCATGTCTACATAGAACAACTTTTCCCCAGCATGCTTTTTAGTCCACATGTGTTTCCCTGTTGTACAGTCCTCTTGGGCTGAGAAAGTATTAAAATCAGAAGTTTTTCTTCTACAACAGCTCCAGTATTTCATCCCCTCATGGAAAATAGGTACTCCAGAATGATATACACAGAAAACTTCTAGACTCTCTAGACCCGGATATGTCTTCGAACACTCTCCATTCTTAAATGAGGTCCCAATATTAATGTCATTATTGTCTTCTTCCTTCTTATCTTCTTTCATTCCCTGATGATAGTTTATCAAGTGCTTGTTTCAGAGAGGCAGATATTTTTAATTCCAAATCTGTCAATTCTTCATCTGGGCTTGGCCTTTCTATTGCTTCTACTGGCTTAGGGGCTTGAATGATGTGTTCCTGAAATTTGGGTTTCAATTCAGATAGTTTCTTCTTCTCAGTAGTCCTGACTTCAGGTTTGACTGGCTCAGGTGGTTTCTCACTATTATGTATAACTTTTGTACAGGCAACAATGCTTAAGAAATCAGAAAAATCAGTTGTTCTTCTGTTACAGCAAGACCAACCCTCTAATGCATCGTGAAAGACTGGAACACCTGGGTGGTATGTGCAAGCATGATCAGAATTGGTCTCAGGATCAAAGCGCTGACTGCAGCCCTGGTTGTAGTACAGCGAGGCCATTTGCTTTTCCCACCGTCACAGGCAAGGACCAAACACAGGGAATGGCAAGAGGATGCATTACCCACTCCCATGTCGGTAGCACTGGTCTTGATTTATTTTCTTTTGGATATATACTCACTAATAGGATTGCTGGGTTGAATGATAGTGCATTTTAAGTTCTTTGAGAAATTTCTAAACTGATTTCCACAGTGGCTGAACTAATTTACACTCCCACCAACAGTGTATAATGTTCCCTTTTCTCTGCAAGCTCACCAACATCTGTGGGGTTTTGAGAGTTTGATAATAGGCATTCTGACTGGTGTTAGATGGTATTTCATTGTGGTTTTGATTTGCATTTTTCTGATGATAAGTGATGTGGAACATTTTAAAATATCTGTTGGTCACCTGTTTGTCTTCTTTTGAGAAGTATCTATCTGTTTATGTCATTTGCCCCCCTTTTTAATTTGCCCCGTGTTTTTAAAACAGGCTGTGTTTTGCCTGTTAAGTTCCCTAAAGATTAAGGATATTAGGTCTTTTTCTGATGGATAGTTTGTGTATATTTACTCCTATCCTGTGGGTTGTCTGTTTACTCTGTTGATAGTTTCTTTTGTTGTGTAGAAGCTATTTAGTTTAATTAGATCCCACTTATTAATTTTTGGTTTTGTTACATTTGCTTTTAAGGACTTAGTCATGAATTCTTTTCCAAAACTGATGTCTAGAATAGTGTTTCGTGGCTTTTCTTCTAGGATTCTCCTAGTTTGAGATTTTATTTTTTTAAATCTTTAATCCAACTTGAGTTAATTTTTGTATATAGTAAAAGGTAGGAGTCCAGTTTCATTCCTCTGCATATGGTTAGCCAGCCATCCCAGCACCATTTATTGAGTAGGGAGTCATTTCCCCATTTCTTATTCTTGTTTACTTTATCAAAGATTAGATGGCTGTAGGTATGCAGCTTTATTTCTCAGTTCTCTATTCTGTTCTACTGGTCTAAGTTTCTGTTTTTGTACAAGTACCATTCTGTTTGGGTAACTGTGGCTTTATAGTGTAGTTTGAAGTTGGTTAATATCATGCTTTATTCTTTTCACTTAGGATTGCTTTTACTCTTCAGACTCTTTTTTAGATTCATATGAATTTCAGAATAGTTTTTTTTTAATAATTCTGTGAAAATGACATTTGTAGTTTGATAGGAATAGCATTGATTCTACAGATTGCTTTAAGCAGTATGTCCATTTTAATGATATTGATTCTTCCTTTCCATCAACATGGAATGTTTTTCCATTTCTTTGTGTTATCTATGGTTTTTTTCATCAGTGTTCTGTAGTTATTCCTGTAGAGATCTTTCATCTCTTTGGTTAGATGAATTTCTAGATATTATATTTTTTGTGGCTATTGTAAATAAGATTGCATTCTTGATTTGGCTCTCAGCTTGAATGTTGCAGTAACATTTTGAAATTAAGGCATGCACATTAGTTTTTAGGCACAACATTATTGCAAACTTAATAGATTACAGTGTAGTGTAAACATGACTTTTCTATGCACTGGGAAACCAAAAATTTCTTGTGACTCACTTTATTATGGTGGTCTGGAACTGAACCTTCAACGTCTCAGAGGTATGCCTGTATACGTATATGTATATGTATATGTATATGTATGCTATGAAGAAAGATTAAAAAGAGTAAGTAGAGAGTGACAGTGGGCTCTATTTTAGGCAATGTGAGCACAGAAGACTGTTCCTCTCTTCAGGAAATGGAATGAAGTGAAGAAATGAGTCATGTCAACATATTGAAGACTATTTCAGGCAGAGGGAAAAGCAAGTTCAATTGCCATAAGGCAATGAGGATTTTGGCTTGTATAAGGATTTGAAGTAGTACAATGCTCTGTTAACATAAATATGTACAGAATCATTCAGGTGTTATAGAGGACAGAATAAAATCTTATCTCTCTCTCTTTCTCTCCCTCTCTTTCTCTCAAGTTGATTATATATACCAAGAACTTAGTAGTTTATAAAATTTCTTATATACCAACCCTGATTTGACCCTTTTAAGATGACAACTCTAGCAGCAGATTGGAGGAAAGATTTTAAGGATAGGAGGCTGGTGAAAGAAACATAGGAAATTCCTTTAGAAGTCCAAGTTCTTATTGAACAAACAGGAGCAGCATGGATGTTCAGGAAGAATCATTCTTATGTTGTGGATATAGGATTGGCAGGACTTGATGGGGAAAAAGAAAATTTTCAGAATCACCAACATATTGTAACTTGGGAGAAACTATCTAAAGGTATAAGGCAGATAGGTGAGCCTGTATATGGAAGCAATAATGTTTTCAGGTTGGACACATTAGTCAAGATGCCTATGAGTAACACTGATGCAAATGTACAGAAAGTAATTGGAAAAACAACTGTAGTGTGCAGATTAGGGGTAAGGCTAAGGATACAGCTTTGGAGGTAAAAACAGTAGTTGTCCAATATTGTCCCAGTGATACTTGCAGAGTGACTGAAGGGGATGGAGCCAGAATTAGGTATTTACCTCCACAGGATAAGAGAAGAAAGTTGAACTAATAAAAGATAAAAGGAGCAGAAGAGACTGAAAAGGAACTTGTAAAACCCCCCAAAAAAGAAGTGAGGAGAGAATTATATGAAAAGGGGTGCCACCATGTTACATATTACAGATAAGCAAGGAAGCTAAGGAAATAATACAAATACTAATACTGAATATATCCTTCACTGGAGGTTAAAATGAAATGAGGGTTTATATCTAATGTTCTGGGTTTACTTTGTAAATACTAGCTGTGCTCCCCCAAATTTACTACATGTTCCCATTTTTAAAATTCAGCAAACAGATTTAGGTAACAACATTAAACTTACTAGATATAACTTACAATGCGAGCAACTATAACAAGGTCAGTAAAACAAATGAATGGGAACATTTGTTCTGGAAAACCAAGGAGTACACACACACACACACACACAAACACACACACACACACACACACACACACACACACACACACACAATCTTTTAGGATAATTTTTTAATTATGGAAGAAACAAACCTAAAATTTATAAGAGTATTAATTCATTCTCTATGATAAAATTTCTCAGTAAGATTTTTAAAAAGTCTTGCAAAATTATAACACATTCAAAAGACTGAATAGTTATTCCTTTAAAATTACCTACAAGTACAATCCAGTGTAAATGCTATACCTTTAGAGAATGAACACAAATAGTCAATATTTCCATCTGTGTTTCTTATGTGCAGCCAAATGATAAGCATCCTTCACTATCAATCCCATATTCTTCAATCACCCATAAATAGTTCCCAAAATCATGAAGAATAGATGCCACTATTCAGAAAGCACTGGCAGATAGGATTAGGAGTCTCCTTGACTACTACAAGGAATTTCCTTAAGACAGCCACAAACAAATTTTAATTAATTGTTATTGGCAAATAAACAGAAACGGCAACAAGGATGACATTTGAGGAGTCCAAGTATTACTTAGAGCTCCAAAGTGCTAAGCAGGTGCTTGCTAGATGATGGATTGAAGAGCAGGTGGCATGCCAAATGAAATGTCCATATTTTTTACTTGCAGAAAATAGAATATTCCCTGTTCAAGTCACCAAAATAGCCCTAGATTTAGCCCTCTGGTGAATGAGCATTGCATAGTCACATCATTTCCTTTTATTGATACATTTTCTATTACCATCTCTTTCTATCATCACTATTGTCATCTCTTCATCCTTCAATGACATAATACAGATTCTAAGTACCTAGATTAGATTTATTCTCAGTTCTATAGAAATAGAGCAACGGGTGAAAGAATTCATTTCAGCTCTCAATTCTTTGTGGTTACTTTTCCTTGGCACATTTTTGGAGAACTGGACCTCTAATTAAATGCACCTTTGATAGATCACTTTAGAAAGACCATTTTGAAGATAAATTTCTATAATTTACCTCACTACATTTATTTGCAGGTTGAATTTATTAGTTCAAAGTTAGGTCAGTTATTAAGGGCAAGATACTATTGCTTGAAGGGTCAACTGTAGTAAATCCAATTAACTTCACTGAAAATATTCTTTAGTATATATTTTCTAAAGTCAGTATGAGGAAAATAAACTATAAGAAACTGACAATTATCCTAAAAATGAAATAGTATGTGAAATAAATTTTTTAATTTGATATTCCTTCATGCAAATAGAATGTGACATAGAAAAGCTAAAAAAACAGAGCGAGAAACAACTCTGAAGAAAGCACACAAGATGGAAACATTAGAAAATGCTACTAAAATTATTAGCTGTGCTGAAAACGGCAAGTAACTGCTATAGTGACATTAATTGCTATGATAATATTAACTAGTTACAGTTGCTAAAACATTTATTATATGTCAAACACTGTGTTTTTCATACATATATACACTCCTACAAAAAATTTTTTATCTAATTTCATGGAAGCTGAAATTGAGAGAGATTAGGTCAGTTGTCCAAGACCATGTGGCTTACAAATGGCAGAGTTGAAATTATATCCAGGAAGTATGTGTGACCATATCTCTACTTCCTTTCTTGACCTTTTGTGTATACTGTGTGTGTGTGTGGGCATGCATGCATGTACATGTGTAGATATGTTTATTATGTCTTTCCAAAATCGACATGCTTCTTAATATTATGTTAATTATTTCTCCCCCTCTTGAACTCAAGTACATTCTACAAAATTCTTCCAGAATATAAGTGAGATAAAATCCTGTCTCTTTTCAAAGAAAAGGAAATAAATTTTTACATAGCCTTGAAAATGCTCTGAGAGTTTCTCTTAGTGGATTTATGATTACCAAACCTCTGATATCTAGGTCAGAGAACTGGTTTGAGTAAACCTTTTATCTCACAAATGCCATCACATCTTTATATGATTTAAGATAAGGTGAAGAAGGCCACCACTAAAATGGAAACATAGCTAATTATAGTGGCCAGCTTTTGTAAGGAGAAAGTGTTCAACTTCAAAGAACATTCAGACAAGAAAGTATTCATTGGATTTCCACCAAAAAACCTCATTTCTAATAATAGAGCATGTTCATTAAGGTTCTTTTTTTCTCCATGTCTTAGTCTTAGTGTCCCCTCCAATACAAGATTGTGCCCTAGGTGTTAAGATCCTTATGATACAACAAGAGTTTTATTTCCTTCAGAGTACTGACCATTCACTACAATGTCATATATAATTTTAAGAATATAACTTGTATTAATTAGGTAATAGGGAGTAATGGTTCACTAACACTAGGAGAATATCATGGTCTCTTAAAATCCAGCCCTGATAGGTTTTTGAAATGGAGTAACTCTCAGCACCTTTTGTTGTATCGCATTACTAATAATGGGCAGTTGCTGATCTGACAAGCAGTGAAGCAAAGATTCGTGATGAAGAGAAGTCAAAAAAACAAAAAAAACAAAAACACCTTTGAGGATAAAAGTAACAAGTCATAGGTAAATTAATATATATTTATATTTTCTAAGGATTGATTTGTTGAACTTTATCTTTCTAATTCAACATTATGCTGATTGTGTAGGCATATGTTTAGAAATTTGGTGTTCTTAGACATAGTATAACAGGGAAAAATTCTTCCTTGTTTTCCTTTCTTGTACTTAATTTCTGTAAATTTTTTTCATTTTACCTACTAATAACCTTAGAATATATGATTATATATATATTAAGAACATATATCTCAAAGCCCATTATAAGAAGGACATAAACAACATTTCCATGTATGTTCAAATGTTTATTTATTTATTTGTTCATTTGACAGACATCTATTCAATGCTTGCTATGTTTCACTGTCTGGGTTAGGAATTGGGAATGCAGACACACAGATACATAATAAACTTAGAGCGTGTCAGGTATAACAACCAGCAAAGTGCAATGTACAATGGAGCACAGAGCAAGAACTGATCAGTTCTGTGCTTGATAGACAAGAAGGTCAGGACAGAAAGGCTGGGAGCACAACCAGCTCATGCACCTTATTATAAGGGGATGGATGGAAGAGAGAATGTACTCCAAGAGGGAATATGGAATATGCAAAGACAGGAAGCAGAAGCAGTATGGAGATATCATGTAAGGGAACGGAAAGTAATGGAGTAGAAGTAGAAAACAAAAGCCAGAGAAAAGAAGAATCTTGTATACTACCCTCAGAACTGTAGTAGAGAAGCTACAAAAAGGGATTGATTGATTGATTGATTTAATATACTTTAAGTTCTGGGTACATATGCAGACCATGCAGATTTGTTACATAGGTATACACGTGACATGGTGGTGATTTGCTGCGTCTGTCGCCCAGTCATCTACATTAGATATTTCTCCTAAGGCTATCACTCCACAATCCCCCATCCACTGCTATTCCTCCCCTAGTTCCTAATCCCCCAAGCCCCGGTGTGTGATATTCCCCTCCCGGTGTCCATGTGTTCTCATTGTTCAACATTGGCTTATGAGTTCGAGAACATGTGGTATTTGGTTTTCTGTTCTTGTGTCAGTTTATTAAGAACGATGGTTTCCAGTTTCATCCCTGTCCCTGCAAAGCACATGAACTCATCAAAAGGGTTTTAAATAAGGGAATGGCACTTATGTATTCCAATTGATCTTCTAAATATATATGAATGAATATATATTTATAAATGAATGCATAAGAATATATGAATAGATAGACATGAGATCTGCTATTAATGCATGGTTTTCGAACCAAGTAAGCTGATCTGAATGAGATATAAATATTGCTACTGAAAAAAGAAGTTCGAGATAAAAATGACAACTTTTTTTTTGCAAATATAAGTTTCTGTTCACTTAATTTTTTCTAACTTTTATTTTGAGTACATGTGCAGGTTTGTCACACAGGTAAACTTGTGCCATGGGGGTTTTGTTTTACAGATTATGTTGTCATCCAGATATTAAACCTAGTACCCATTAGTTATTTTTCCTGATCCTCTCCCTCCACCTAACCTCCACCCTTTGATAGGCCCCAGCGTGTGTTGTTCCCCTCTATGTGTCCATGTGTTCTTATCATTTAGCTCCCACTTATAACTAACTTATTTATAAAGAGTACCTTCTGCCATTTGGCTATTTTGTCAATGACCACAATCAACGGTTTAATCTATCATTGATTATAAGGGCCACTATTGTTATACAAACTAAGAAATCAAAAAAAAAAAATAACCTACGCTTTGTAAACACTATATATTGTACCATATATCTCAAGTTCAGAGACATTGAAATACTAAAAATGCATTTTGGAATCAATGAAATTCTAAGGTTTTTGTGGATACTATGATTGATTTGCTAGTTCATTATTATTCATTTCCTCTCTAATATGGCTGCCCTGGAGTGAATATATTTCTCTTCCCATTGACTTTGGGCTTGACTGTGTACTTTACTTTGATCAATAGACCATGGGCAGAAGAAACATGTGGTAGCTCTTAGCTAGAACTTTAAAGGCAATTCAAGATTTGCTGGTTCCCCTTGTTCTTATCTTCCACCATGAGAGAATAATATGCCATATAGAAGCTGCTCTTTTGGCTGGTGTCCTGGAATGAGGAGACATTTAGAGCAGATCCACAGTTTACAATGAAAAGATTGATTCATAGTGTGGAGTAAAGCTGCAGCTGATCTGCAGACATATGAGTGAGTAATAAATGTTTGCTGTTATATCTTACTGGAATTTTGCCATTGTTTGTTACTGTAGCAAGAGTTGACACAATATTATAGTAAAGTAAACAAAAATATATGATTTCTGGGATGAAAAGACCAAGGTAAGCCTTTAAAATAAATGTGCCTTGGTCACATATATTGACCTCACTATCTCTTATTCCACATAGAAACTGCTAAAAAGGGTGGCAAGAAACAAAATATGAAATGGAATCAGTATTGTGTTGGAGCCTGACTTCTACGGCCCAGGTTGTCAGGCAGACTCTGACAAATGAAGGCTGATGGATAGAAAAACACAACATTGTGCACTTGAGTTTCTTTCTTTTTCCTCTCATGTTGGGTGACTATTCTTTTATTTATCTACAATTAGGTTTGCTAGACCACTGCACTGCAGCTTTCTTTCACTATAACTACATGCTGTCAAGTACGTGCCAAGCTGATTGACAAAGAATGACAGGTTCTCTCTTTCCATTTTCAACCAATCAAGGGCAGCTCAGCAAAGGGAGACTTAAAAAAACTTAGAGATTTATGGATTTCAAAAATAATCTGTCCAAATATACAAAGCATAATGCAGTATTGATTTTTAAACTGACAAGTATTGTGAAACTGAGAAGATAGAATCTACTAAGCTGCATACTGGAAATGTTCAAGGCCAGTGAAAGAGTGGACATAGGTTTGATCATCAAGTGACATCCAGAAGCCTCTGTGGAAGCTCTCCACTCTTCAAGTGGAGGTTTCAAAGTCCTTTTGGCAGAATTCTTTTGGCAAATGAAATCTTACAGAAGTCTTCCAAAAATCACTTGATTCATTGCATAAATATTTACAGATTACTTATTATGTGCTAAACATTGTTTGAGGTACTAGATATGTAACAGTGAATAAAACAGACTATTTTGTCCTCATAAAACTTACATTCTAATGGTGATAATGTACAATAAAAGACAAATTACAGTGCTTTGAATAGTGAAAAGTGCTAAAGAAACATTAAAGCAGTGGATGGGAATGAGAGACTTATGTATGGGGCAAAGGGAGGTGGGATGTGGAGGGTTTAGAAAGTGCCTCCAGAGAAAGCCTCGCCGTGTAGGTTGGTGGTACTTAAGTAAAGATCTGAACAAAGTGAGGGAGCGATTCATGCAGCTATCTCAGGAAAAACAATCTATGCAAAGACAGCAAGTGCAAAGGCCCAGGCACAAGGCTGTATGTGTATGTTCAATCAAAAAAAAAAAAAAGAAAAAGACCCTAGGGTGAGTGGAATCCAGTGAGCAAGGGGAGGGTAGTAGGAATGATAGCCAGAGAGTTGGGGATGGAGGAGGATCGGTCCTACAGGGCATCTTTGGAAGGATTTTGGCTGTTATCCTGAGTGAGATTAAGAACCAGAGGAGGGCTTTCAGCAGAGGAATGATGTGATCTGACTTATTTTTAAATAGATCATTCTGGCTGCTGTATTAAGATCAGACTTAAGGAATTAAGAGAACAGGTGGTAGGTATGAAGAGATTCTTAAGGGGATAAAATCTGCATTGTTTAAATGGAAGGACTTTGTGTAAACCTGAAGCCCTTAGTTTTGAAAACTTTATACATACAGTTCTTAAATAAGGGCCAAAACTCTGGTCTGGTTTAATAGGAGCACAGGACACTGCTTAAAAAAACTGTCATTTAAACTGGTGCTCCTACGGTCTTGCTGCCTTCCTAAGTCCTTACTGGTGAAGGGTATGGGCTCTTGGGCCTGGTTATCTAGGTTCCAATCATAGCATGAATTGACTTTTTCCAACAGAGACCAAATTGCCCATGAAGCCTCAAAAATTGACTGAAATATTTTCTATCTGGCCTTTTAAAGAAAAAAGTTGGCCAACCACTGATGTAGAGAAATGGTTAGGTTCAGGCTTTGTGGCTCTAAAATCCTTCATCATGCATAATTATTCCACAATGTAAACAAATATCATCACACTGTACCCCATAAATATATATAATTACTATACTATTTGTCAATTAAAAATAAAAAATTAATGGGTGTTTTAAATAATTCAACATTAGAAACAAATGTTTTTCTTTTAACTCCTTATATAGATTCATAGAAAGAGTTAAACAACTTATAATTACTATTTATTGATTGATTTATTATTTTGAGACAGTCTCACTCTGATGCCCAGGCTGGAATGCAGTGCCATGATCTCAGCTCACTGCAACCTCCACCTCCCGAGCTCAAGTGATTCTTATGCCTCAGCCTCCAGATTAGCTGAGATTACAGGCATGCACCACCAAGCCTGGCTAATTTCTGTATTTTTAGTAGAGATGCGGTTTTGGCATGTTGGCCAGGCTGGTTTCGAACTCCTGGCCTCGTGATCCACCCACCTAGGCCTTCCAAACTGCTGGGATTACAAGTGTGAGCCATCGCACTCAGCCAATTTATAATTATACTTTAGAGCAGAGGTTAGTAAACATTTTCTATAAAACACCATATAGTAAATATTTTAGACTTCGTGGGTTATGTTTTCTCTCCTCATACCCAAATTCTGCCAATGCAGCATGAAAGTAGTCAGGTCCAAAACATGAACAAATAAATGTGGTTGTATTCCAATAGCACTTTATTTCTGAAAATAGGTAGAGGGCTAAATGTGGTCCTTGGACCATAGTTTGCTGCCTCTTGCTTTAGGACATTACAGTGTTGTTGGAAATAATCAGTCTAGAAATAAAAACATCTGAGTTCTAGGCTTATTAATCCATGAGTTGGGGCAAGTCATTTAACTCCTCTGAGTTTCAGTATCTTTAAATATAAAATAAATAAAAACAGATATTGTTGTGAATAAAGGGTTAAAAACACCCTTTGCCCATCTGCATGATAATTTGTCCTTCAATCAACTTACTAGCTCCCTTCTCCCTAGAAAACTGATAAAGTTGGAATGTCAAATGTGTTAGCAGGCAACATTGCTTCAGATTTAAAAAAATGTTCGAGACTGTTAAATTACACCTTGGTTAAATGTTCTACATATGAACTATAAATGCCTAATGGAAAAAAACCATAATTTTGGGGATTCCCTTTTGAGGACCTTGGAAACTATCTTACAAGGCATTGGCCTCTGGGATGCATAAGGCTTCTAGGCCAGGGTTGAGCCAGGATCTCTATTTGTTTCCTTCCTGTGCACCTGAGATGCTATGTGAGAGTGGACAGGTGCTGTGAACTGAATAGCTCTTAGATGGCTCTGTGGTGCTCCGGAGATTGCTATGCATACTAATCCTACTAAAGAGAGATGCCTGATGCTACCTTCCTGCTAAGCTATGTTCCTATATCCTTCTAAGGGAATTTGATACTGAATGTGTTCAGTCATGTAGTATTGTTCAGTTGCACCTAATCAAATAAGGCTTCTTGATGAGTTTTATAAAAATCAATTATAAGACTGTCATTTTATTTCAACAGGTTAGCTGCTCTGAAATTGGGACACCTTTTATCAATGATAGCGTGTCACAGTCTAAATTGGCAGCACATTTTTCTTGGTGAAAAATAAAATAATGATGCATATTCTAATCAATGGTATCTTAAAAACAATAAAATATGGTAAGTGACCAGGCTTTTCATAGTAGATCAGGATGAAATGATTTACTATATGTAAAGGTAATACTAACTGCTACCATTTGTTGAAAACTTACTAAGTGCAAACACCCTGCTATGCACTTAACATAAATCACCTTAATTAATCTCACTCAATCTCCATTGTAGAGCCTCTCCACACATACTATTAACATTTTTTATATTCAAAAAGTAGAGTCACAGAAGGTTAGAAACTTGCTTAGGGTACAAGCTAACATATGGTGAATCTGAGATTTGAACCATAGTCTGAGGCAAATCCTGCAAACATAATTACTATACCACCGGTTCTATGAATTTATTTAAATATGGTACCAATAAAAATAGATTTTATTTGATGAATCCCATGGCTCAGAATCGAACAAATTAGTTTCGATTAGGATGTAATGTGAGCTTAAATCAGGGTTTCTCAGCTTCAGCCCTATTGCCATTTGGGACTGGATAATTATTTCTTGTAGGGAGCTACTCTGTGTGCTGTAGGATATTTTGCAGCGTGTCTGGTCACTATTCACAAGATGCCAGTAGCACTTTCTCCTCCCCCACGTGTGACAACCAAAAATATCTCCAGCAATTGCAAATTTCCCCTGGAATCATCTGTGGTCGAGAAGCATTCTATTATTGAATATATGAAGGAACAAATGAAAGAATGTCTGTTCATGGTCTATATTTTCAGTGTACATGAATTAGAATGACATAATATGAATATCTTTCCTTCCTCTTTCTTATATGCAATATTGTATGCAATGTCATCTGTTCATATACTCTTTCAGATGCACTTTTATCATGCTATGACTCTTAACATTCATTTGAGTGTGGTCCTGATGAACTCTGTCACTGCATGTTTCAGTTTCTGGATGAATTGGTCCTAATATCACTGGATTATATATCCCAAAAGGATTAGGGAATACAATAGATCTATATACAAGAAAAGCAAATATTACAGAAAAGTGATTTTGACTTATCTCTGAATTGTGGCCAGTGATACTTGCATTACTTTAAACCAATTTAGAGCATCTCTAAGTTATTACTCATACAGTAATTGGACATGGTTCTTTAAGTCTTAACAGAATATTTACTTAAACCTGTAACTATTATTAAACAGTAGAAGTTTATTTTAAAACATAAAATAGCAATTAGGCTAATTTTCATTAAAGGTAAGAAAAGAACAATTCAATTCTGGCTTTATGACTGACATGCACTTTAAATAAAATTAAAAATGTTTTGTTTTTACTATTAGGTTCTGTACCAAAATTATAGTCATTATCTAAAACAACTCTAAGTGCTACCGTAAGTTATAAACTCAAGCAATCGAATGGGCAACTGAATTAAACTCGTGTTTTTTTTTTTTTTTTTTTTTTTAAAGACAGCAACAATATATTTGTATTCCCTTTAATGAATACTCTTCTGAAACATGTAAAGAAAACAGCAAATATATGTGTTTCTGAAATCAAGGAAAAGGACACATTATGGAATAAAGACAATTCCCAGGTTACTCAATATGTCAGTCTTTGTCTGGGATACCAGGTCTTTATCTGGCCTGTTGCACTTAACTTTTATATGCTTATAAGTCATTATTTCCATATGTACTGCTAAGTGATCATTTTCACCTGTCTCCTAAAAAGTCAATGAGAAGATATTGGATAAGGAATTATAGACTCATCTACTAGGTGCATATAATCCAGAACTCTACTAGAATCCAGAATATACAGAGAACTCATATTAATCAGTAAGAGAAAGTAAACAATCCAATGGAAAATTGGGGCAAGTATATGAAGAGTCAACTTACAGAAGGAAATATCTGCCCAACAAACTTGAAAACTTGTTCAACCAGGGATATGCAAATTAAAATAATAAATTCCTGCCACTTCTTGCTGCTGGTGGAAAAACAATTTGCAATATATAATAAAATTAAAGATGTGAATACTCTAATGAGGTAGCAATTCTACTTCTAGGTATTTTCATATGTATATCTGAGGAGACATACAAAGAATGTTGTTTCAGCATTATTTACGTTAGTGAAAAAGTGGAACAATCTGATTATTCATTGTTAATCTAACGAGCACATTGTTTTGTTTCTATTAACATCAAGAATACTTTTACCAGATTACTTTTCTATTCTAAAGCCATTTTAAATATTTGTTCTTATTTTTATGGAGTCCAAAGTTCTGTTTAACCTAGTCATAAGCAAACTTAATACCACCATTATAATGGACTTATTGAAGATATTAAAGATAATAAAATAACAATACTGTCTATAACAAATCTGACTTTAGTTATAATGGCATACACATTATAAAGTTCAAATAGCATCTCTTGAGTTCTGAGTGAAGCATAGGAACGTGTATGTGTGTATGTGTGTGTGCATAATTTGTATTTGTGTTATCTCTCCAATTATGTAAATCATGAATACTTATTACTATGCTAATATCAGAAGATGTATTGTAATAAATGTTACATGAATTATTAATTCTGTGTTTCTTATCACCTATTTCATCAAATAATTTTAAAGACAGCGATGCTATGTATCCACATTTTTTCTACTTGTTCACAAAAGTTCCTTCAAAAAAGTCTTAAAAATTAAAAGTATGCACACATGGCTTTGTAATTTCATGTTTCAATAAGGAGAATTTTAGTTGGATCCTATATGTTATTGTGAGTGCTTCCATGTTTTGCCTTCTAAATGCTTACCAAATGTATTAATTTCAAGAATGCCAATCTCGGCCGGGCATGGTGGCTCACATCTATAATCCCAGCACTTTTGGATGCTGAGGAGGGCTGGATCACTTGAGGTCAAGAGTTTGAGACCAGCCTGGCCAACATGGTGAAACCTCGTCTCTACTAAAAATGCAAAAATTAGCCTGGCATAGTGGTGGACACCAGTATTCCCAGCAACTCAGAAGTCTAAGGGAGGAGAATTGCTTGAACCCAAGAGGCGGAGGTTGCAGTGAGCCAAAATCACACGGCACTGCACTCCAGCCTGGGTGACAGAGCGAACTCCGTCTCAAAAATAAAATAAAAATACCAATCTCATTTTAATGACCAGTATGTTATACAATCAATTATTATAATTTTAAGCTGTTTAATGTTAAAATTTAAACTTTTCTTAAAATAGTCTAATTTAAATAATTATGGATGCCTTCATTAACTATTATTTGTGCCCTGTTATGCTCAGTAACTGCCAAATATTCATTATGTCCAGGGGGGCACTGAAGTGTTCAGGATTTGGAAACTGTAGCTTCAGATGTATTAAGCATGCAAACTCTACATTTTTTTTATATGTATCATTTTGAAATTACAAAACAAATTAAATGCATTTACACTAAGTAATAATTTAAGCAGTTAACCCTAGGGTGTTTCTTTATCAAAATATATGTCAGATATATATTGTAGGGTTTGATATCTCCTAAATGCACATATATATATATATATATATATGATATAAAAATATATAAGATATTTATATTTTACATATCCTATATATCAGATTCATGATATATAAAACATATATATAAAATATATGATGTTTATATTTTATGTATCACAAATCACACACTGATCCATTCATTCAGTATGTGAATGCATGAGTCTAATTCCACTGACACTACTACTCAAAGGGGGGTCAGTAAGAATAAGGGGAAAAATGATATGAATAGGAAAAAAGTAGGCATATGGCAATTTGGGAGTATTTGGAATATAAGGTTATTCTTAGTTGAGTAAAGCTGACAAAAATTGCATAGTAGCATCAGCTAATTTTGCCTATTAAATGATAGGGGTATTTATATAACAGAATTGTATTTGTTAATTAGAATCATAATATACTCTTCAGTGCTATAGAACTTAACATAATAATCGAAGTCTCAGTATACAGAATTGTATATTCAAGAGGACATATTGCTATGGCATTTCTAAGCAGCAAATTCAATGCATAAAGTCTGGATGGTTATATCTTCATTGGAGAGGATCATGTTACTTTATAAATATTTTCATACTGATAGCATCTAAGTTAATTCTGAATTTAAATATATCAAGTATTACTTAATATATTAAATATTACTTAAAACCCTTCAAAATGTTACAAAGTTTCATTAGAGACATGCATCTTTATATTATTTTGCCAATAAAAATTATATTATTATCATTGGTAATTTTTCTCAACTCTCAAATATGAATGGATATTTAAATTGGTATGAGCTCTTGAGATGGTAACTGAAGAGTGAAATAGCTTTATTTAAAATAGATATTTCTTATTCCTTTTTTCCCCCATTGGAAAATATAGTCACAGAGATTATGGCTACAATTGATCTTGCTTTTGTTTTCCCCCCAGCATCTGATAAAGTGTTCTACCTGTAAATACCAAGTTCATTTCCTCCCCAGCTAAATGAAAATGTAACAAGTGGCTTCATGTTGCTCTAATTTTTTGGCAGACAGCCTTACACATAATGATAGTCATGCTTGTTTTTAGAGGTGTATAATTACATGTTTAGAATTTTAAGTGTTCTTCAGCAGTAACTCAGAGATTTAAGGATCCCTTTAGTGACTGATATAGTTTAGTCAGCAGAGCACCGTATTTCCTGATGAAAATATGAGCTCAGAGCCACAAGGTCAGCAGGGTAGAGGCTTATCAGGCAGACAAGGGGAATTGTTGCAGAGAGCAGAGGGTCAGAGGAGACTGCAAGTACCTGCATAGAGATCTTAGGTCATGTATAATGTTCCCTCATCTGTCAACCCAGTTGTCATTTTGGAGAGGAGCAGGAGGAGAGCAAGGAAATCTAAAAGACTGGTCATTATCCAGGAGGTCCCAACCCATAAAGAGAGACTGGTGAAATCACTGTTTCAGAGTGAGATAATTTTTTCTCACTGCCCAGTATAAGGAAGGGTTATGAGGATCACTGAGAAATAAATGAAGAAGCTGTCATTCTGAGAATCAATATCTGGCTCCAAGACATACCCATTCAACTTCTCCTGCATATTTATTGTATGGGTGACAATTTATCAACTTAATAATGTATGACAGTGTTTCTCAAACTGTGGTTCCACAGACCAGCAACCTCAGTTTCACATTAAATTTTAAGAAACATGGCTCTAGATAGCATATAGTAGAACAAGGAATGGATAAGTGTTATTAATGCTTCCCAGATATTAATTCATTTACATACTTATGGATATAACATTTATCTTTAAATGATACGGCTTTGCGAATAAACAGCTTCATGAATATAAAGAGACAATGGAGAAAGGTGGCTAAATTTTTTAAAAAGTTGTGATTAGAAGGATTGAGTTGTTTTAAGTATTACATATTGCAAGTGCATAGCATTTCTGAATGCATCTGAAATCCTAACCTGTTATTTTCTACCAACTCTCAGTGGCACCAAGGGAGGCAACTTGCAAGTTTAACACCTTCCTCATTTATCTTCCATTGTTTCTACATTGCATTCTGTCTGCCAATCAAAGCCATCCCCTGGGCAATACAGTTAGTAAACCAGGTGGTCTATTCATCCACTTAAGCAGAAGTTGTTTGAAAACTATTGGAAGTGTTCCCATTTTACTCTTCCACACAAATTCAGAAAGAGATGACATCCATGGGCAGAGCAGAGTTTTCTTTAGAGTATATAAAAAAATGATAGCATGGCTTCTGATGTTCTTTTATAAC
This sequence comes from Cebus imitator, assembly GCF_001604975.1. Classification (NCBI taxonomy): domain Eukaryota; kingdom Metazoa; phylum Chordata; class Mammalia; order Primates; family Cebidae; genus Cebus; species Cebus imitator. Next base: position 2,368,394 of record NW_016107523.1, on the reverse strand, counting down.
TTCCTTCAACCTATTATCTAAATTTCCTTCTAAGGGAGCAGTGAAGAACTGTTAAGTAAAAATTAAAATTCTAATATGCAGTAAAAGCATTACTTCAAGAAAGTATAAAAAGATATACGGTGACAAAATTACTTTTAAGGTGTATTTCAAGCAAGAGAATGATCTAGGATAGGGTAGAACTGCTTTAGGGGAAAATGGTATAATATTGGTGAATGGAAAACAGGAATTGAAACCTTTTAATTTCTATTGGGTTTGTTTCTTGTATGTCAAGAGGAATGATATTCTGACTGCAAAGAATAAAACAAATAGCAATGATAGAAAACTGGTGTCCAAGAAGGGTAAAGAGGTTAGAAAGCCCCCAGCTTCTCAGAATTAACTCTCTTGATGCAGATAAATTACATCTCCGTACACTAATACAACTGGCAAGTCAAATGGCAAACCACTGTGGTTACTCATGAAGACTGGGAAAGCGTAGTTTTGATTTTCACAAGAAAAAATAAGTGTGGGAATAAAATGTTAAGCTTCCAGATAGTTATTTCAGATTTGGCTAGAAAATACAATGCAGGGAGAAGCCACACACCTTCTTTAGGCAATGAATTTTGAAAGAATGAGAGTCAGTTGACACGGGCACTTTGGAAAGACACAATCTGTTCTAGTCATCAATATATTGTTAAATAAGAAAATGAAAGCAAATATTTACATATCGGTTAAAAATTATAAAAATATGTATTTGTGCAACAATTTGTCATCTCTTTGAAACTCTGTCCAGGATTGATGGCTAAGAAGAGCAAAAACCATTCCTATGCAATTCAAAGTTTAGTTTTGATGTTTTCAGTTTATAACCTTAAGACTAGAATCTGTTTCTCATAGAAAATCTTCATTAAAACCTTTATTTTAGAAAACCATGTTTTTACTTCAAGATGTAAACTATATTTGCCTAAGTAAGAGACCAATAATCCAAAAGAGAAAATTGACAAAATAATGTGGCAAACAGTGCATAGAAAAGGAAATAAAAATGACTCTACAACACATGAAAAAATTCATATTCACTCACAAAAAGAATAAAGGATTCAAATAAAAATGACAGATATCATCGTTTTTCTTGTTTAGAAGATTAAAAAGGTTGATGATACACTGAGTGGGCAAGGGTGTAGGGAAAAGAAACCTTTCATAATACTGATGAGATGTTCTATGAAGAATAATTTGGCTAAATTTACTAACAAGACAAATGCCAGTTTGACCCAGCCATTCTATTGGTAGGAATTTATCACATAGATATATTTGCAATGTGTAAAATGATGTGCACAAAGACATTTTCATATCTTAGACAAAAGTTGAAAAAAACTAAAGTCTCAGTAATTGGAATGCTGCTCAAGTGAATTATGGTATACCTTAGAATAGAATAGCATGCAATTGTTTTTTTTTTTAAAAGGAGAGATAAAGCTCTTTAACTACTAATACAGAAAATTATCACCAGTATGTGTATTTATGTACACATAAGCCATATGCTTTACTCTTTCCTTTCTTATAAGGGAGGGAGAAAGTGC
>NW_016107523.1:2329004-2366677 GCF_001604975.1 Cebus imitator | reverse complement strand
AACTTCTGTCCAGGATTGATAGCTAAGAAGGGCAAAGACATTCCTATGCAGTTCAAAGATTAGTTTAGATGTTTTCAGGTTATAACCTTAAGACTAGAATCTGTTTGTCATAGAAAACATTCATTAAAACCTTTATTATAGAATATATATGCATGAGTGCACACTTCCCCCCACACACAGGCATTGTACTCTCCCCTTTATTATGAAGGAGGGAGAAGAGTACGTTTCCTTTTGCCCTGCCAAGCCAAGGAAGAGGGTTTCAAAAGAACCCTCTTTCGAAGGATGCAGAGACGGTATTTATAGCATTCTAACAGCTGGTTTTATTTTAAGAGGACAAGAGAAGAAAATCACACACACACACACACACCCTATCCTTGGAAGGCTACCCAGGAAACTAAAACCTTGGCAGCACATGGGGAAGAGAAACTGGGTGGCTGAAAGAAAACAATGCAACAGAGGATTCCGATGCTTTTGAATTCTGTATGGGAAGAAAGTATCTATTTAATAAATAAAATCATTCATATTATTTTTAAAGTTTGTTATACAGGGATAAATTTACTTCCAACTTTCTAATAATTAACCCACTATGGCCTCACTGATAGAGTACTAATTAACTCATTTTCTATAAAACTGTGCAGATTATCTTGAAATTAGAAACAAAAGTGAAATATTATATAAATGAAACCAACAGTTCCACAAAACAACACTTAACCATACCACATGTAATACAATGTGATAATCTGCATTATCTTCTTTGGTACCCTATGCTATCTTATTCTCTTTTATTTTACCCATTAAATTAATTTCATAACTCATCAAGGAGTCACTAGCAACAATTTGAAAAACAGTTTAAAAAATTTCTCTTCTTCCTTCATCCCTACTACCAAAGTCCTAAACCAGGATCATGTTGCTCCTCAGCTACATCAGTATCCTCCCAATTACTCTTTGTTTTAGGTCCTGTGCTCCTCAAATATAGACACTTCCCAGTCATGACTCTTCAGTGGTGTTCACTTCTGTCAAAGGTAATGCCTAAGCTTCTTAAAGTGACAACCAAGCCTTCTCAAAATAGGCTACACTTCAACATCACTGATTTTTTTTTGTTTTTCCCACACTTGATGCCATTTATCACTTGCATATCTCTGTTCTTGCTGCCTCTTCTCCCTGGAACCCTTTTCCTTTCCCATACACATTTTACTCTCTCAATTCCTGCTCGTTTTAAAGATCCAGTTTAGGCATAATGTCCTCCAGGATGTTGTCCAAGTATCTTCTGGAGGACTTGTTAAAACATAGATTCTAGGGTTTCATCCTTATCAATTCTGATTCAGTAGGTCTATGGAGAAGCCCAAATATTTGCATTTCTACAAGCTTTCTAGTTTATGCTAAGGAACCACACTCTATTACTTGTGCTCTAGCAATACACTGGCTTGATTGGGAATTGCTCTTTTGAGCTATCATGATACCTTACAAGGGCACTCAGTCTACTGCATTGCAAATGTTTCCATGTTGATTGCATTTAGTACACTAATGCGTATTTATACATCTACTATACACTAAGCAAATTGAGAGTGAGAATCACTTTAATGTAGCAGGACATTGTAGTTAATCAATAACTTGTTAGCTGAATAGAAATTTTATTGGTTTACCCAGAGAGGTTGATCAGGGAGGCATACAAATAAATTTCATGTATATTTCAGCAATACATTTGATAAAATTGCCAAATGTATGTTTGTTGATGAAATGAAACAATTTGAACTGGGTAGGAAATAAAGCAATAAGAGTTTGGTAACTGAAAAATTACAGCCAAAAGAAACTATTGTTAAAATTGAGGGGGGATTCCAGTGATGTGCTATAGATCTCTGTTTTAGGATTCAGCCTGAGATTTTTTTCACAACATAGATGAAGTAATAGAAATCATACATATCAAATCTGAAGTTAAAAATAAACTTTAAGAGATTGCTGTACATCGTATGATAGAATCAGTACCCAAAGATTCCCTTCTCTTTATCCGTACTATCAACTTGATTGATTAGCTGACAAATTTATTAAATCTTCAGTCAAGTATTTGGGGGTTAAAGAGAGAATTTCTTTCTGGGGTGAGGGCAGAGTGAGTGGTAGGGGTGTGGGGGGCACTATTATTGTAGTCGGAAGGAAGAGACTGGGTTCTGACAGAAACTGAAATAACTAGAAGTAAGTGAGAAACCAGGGCAGCAAGGGTAAGGCTAGTTACTCATAGCGGCAGTAGTTTCCTTATGTGTTTTCTGCCTTGGTCAGGACTGGATCCAGAAATGAAAGGCACTAAAACTAAGGTTCAGGGACCTCAATGGATAAACCTAAGTAAGGCCACAGAAGGGACTGTCAGCCCTATATCTAATTCCAAAACACAGATGACACAAGGGCATGGTAGGGGAAATGTCACCTAGAAACAGCATATATGAGGAAAAAATTGGGGATTTTAGACACTATGAAGTTCAGCCTGAGTCAACAGTGTGATATGTATATTGCTGGAATAAGTAACTGGGCAATGCTTAAAGGCATGGACTGAGGTGAGACGAGCTAGACAGTGTTTTGGCAGCTTAACAAGTGCCCATTCATGGACTAAACTGTCCTTCTCTCCTTCTGATAGAATTATCATCTCTCCTAGAGTGGCAGTCTTCAGACTGGGGTATGCCCGTAAAGGTACACAAAGACATTCCTAGGAATATGTGGGTAGAGATGGTGTTCATGGAATGACTTTCCAGATTCTTGGCTTCTCTAAAAGATTTGACTGGGTTTGCTCCTATGGTAGGCACTTTGTTCCAATTTTCTTGTCCACTTTTTGGTTAATGATAGACTTTCTTTAGCTTCACAAAATAAAAGTACACCTCTCTGACCTGTCCCACCAGTGCATTGTAGTCAAGATACACTTACGACAAATGAAAGTATAATTCAAAATACTGGTGGCTGAAATCCTTTTTCACTGACGGTACCATGAAGTGGTCACCTATCCATCTCATAATAGATTCATTTTCAATAAATATCCACTGAGTATGTTTAACAGGTATTTATCAAAAGTACATATATTTAGGTTATTTGGTTACTACTAAGTGCATGTATTATTAATACTTTAAATATCACTCAATCTAGAGAATTTTAAAAATACTTTGAGCCTTGTAATCACAGGAGATTGTTTTTAAAAATGGAATTTAAGTCCACATAGATATAATTATTATAAAGAATTATGATAGAGTGGTTAATAAAAAAAACTTTATAGCATAAATGTATATTATATTACAATATAATTCTTTGGGGAAGTTGAAGGAAAATATGAGAAAAAAAGGAATAACATAAACCTTCTATTTATTTTTATTTCTTGAGACAGAGTTTCGCTCTTGTTACCCAGGCTGGAGTACAATGGCACGATCTCAGCTCACTGCAACCTCTGCCTCCTGGGTTCAAGCAATTCTCCGGCCTCAGCCTCCCGAGTAGCTGGGACTACAGGCATGCACCACCATGCCCAGCTAATTTTTNTTAGTAGAGACCAGGTTTCACCATGTTGACCAGGATGGTCTTGATCTCTTGACCTCATGATCCACCCGCCTCGGCCTCCCAAAGTGCTGGGATTATAGGCGTGAGCCACTGTGCCCGGCCAAACTTCTATTTATTAAACATGAGCTTGTTCATGTATTTTTAAGTACATGATGGTAGACATTATATTGCAATAGTACTTGGATTCCATGGGAAACATTTAAAACTGTACTATAACACTTTTAAAATGTCAAAATTTACCATATCCCAAGGGCAGAAAATAGACGTCACCTTTAATATGTCCAAAAAGATATTCAATTTTCTAAAATATTTTTTATAAATAGAATGGCCTGTAGACCACTGTAGTAGAGGTTCTTTTGAAGCCCTCTTCCTTGGCTTGGCAGGGAAAGAGGAAAAGCACTCTTTTCCTCTCCTTCATGAGAAAGGGAACAGTAAAAGCCATAGAAATTTTATCATGTCCAACTAAGTGTTAGTCCTATTTGAATGATCTGTTTCAGGAATTCTCAATTCAAAAAAATCTTCCCAGCTTTAGTCTTTCTTTTCCTTAGATGGGCAATTTGGGTTGGTAAATGATGAAAATCTCATGACCATACTCTCTTTTTTTGGAGTGTTTTTCTGGTAGCAATTTGCCCCTTTCCTTTGAAAGTAGGGGTATATTTTAATGGACTCTTGCTCTATCCCCCATGCTGGAGTGCAGTGGCAACATCTTGTCTCACTGCAACCTCTGCCTCCCAGGTTCAAGAATTCTCGTTCCTCAGCTTCCCAAGTAGCTGGAACTACAGGCCCATGCCACCATGCCTGGCTAATTTTTTCTATTTTTAGTGGAGATGGGGTTTTGCCATATTGCCCAGGCTGGTCTCGAACTCCTGAGCTCAGGCAATCCACCCTCCTCAGCCTACCAAAGCGCTAGGATAACAGATGTCAGCCACTGTGCCCAGCTGAAAGTCTAATTTTTTTATTAGTGTCTCCTACCAAATGTCCTGATACAAGAAATTTTCCATTCACCATCTTTTTCTATGCCTTAGGAAATGTGTTCCCACCTTAGTTTTGCTTTATTCAATAGCGTCTTAAACAATGTCATAAAGCCAGTAAGTGTCAAAGCTGGGATTCAAGCTTAGTCTTTTGTTTCTTTCCCCTTATTCTTCTACTTCAACTCAGCAATGGTTTTTGGAGTAGAAAGAACAAAATGTAAGAAGAAGATTATGGTACCCAGTGTTCATAAAGAAAAGTGGATGCCTAATTCCACTAATCGACGAAATAATCTACAAACTTAAACAAGCTTCAAGGTGATAACAAGTCAGAATTATACTCTTGCCCAGAGGCAACCTAAACTCAGGAGAAAAACATTCCATAAATCTGTTTAGTTGCATGATAAAAGGGAATAATTTGTCTTTTTGTCCAATAGCTTTCATCCAATGTATTTCAGGACACATTACACTGATATTTTCATATCCAATATAAAACAATGAAACTTTTTTCTGAAGAGAACTTCCTTGTTCCTTATCTTCCCAACACCACCTTTTAAAAATTAAGAAATGAAATCAGGTAACAGGTGAACTTCAGCTAATACAATCTATCTAAGCAACTTACTATTTGAATGTGAATTATCTCATTCTAATGTGAATTCAATGGCATTAACCTCTGCAAAGCTAATTTTGTGTAGACTCCTGACTGAGTAATTGGGAATCCATTTGTGAGTTCAACTCCTTACCCAGTGCTCTAGATCAATGGTAACATCAGATTTTTATTCTTAATAATCTGAGTATATTCTTGAGACTACAGTCCCTGGCTTCTTTGTTTGAAGGGCACCATTGGCTTACCACATGGAAAATTCTTATTGAAATCTCATTTGGTTCAACTTCAGTTTTTCAGTATTTAGAGAAGTCTTTTTCTGCACAGATCTTCTTTGTAGAGACCTCATCTGTGTTTCCTTTTTTGTTGTTGCTGTTACTTTGGTGCCTCTTTCCTCCATGAGACATTCTCACTATTCTGTTTCTCCTCCTCTGAAGACTACTGCTGACTAGATGTTTCACCTTTATGGCATTAACTATGCTTCTCTCCTTCTTAGTATGATTTTGCTAAAGATGACCTTCAAAGGCCTCTTCAGAAAACATAAGCGCTCCCTAAGCTGGTTCATCTAAGACCTCTCCCTTCCTATCACCACCATTCCTCCTTCTTCCTTTGACTACTTTTGATCTTCCCTTTGGTTCCCTTAAATCCTTCAACATATTCCTCTTCAAATCTATACTGCCTACATCTCTTTGTTCATCCCTGACAGACCCCTCTCTTCCTACTCCAGCCTCTCAGTTCTCTATAGTCTCTAAAGCTTTCTGCTCCCTGCCACTACTGGGGGCTCTGGGAAACACAAACCCCAGAAGCAACCACCTGAGGTTGAAAAAGCTAATTGGAAACAGGCTGGATATTTTATACACTCAGATGGGATTTGGAGATACTCAGATGGCCACTAGGTATCTCCTCAGTCATTTATTCAAATTTTAGAACACAGCATCCATAAATTACATATCAGGGCAAAAGAAAATCTTAAAAGGTTCTTCCACAAATATTGATGTACAGTTTTAGCCCTCATATTGAGTAGGCGAATTTTGGTAGTTGGCTACAAAATGCTGGTATATGACAAACACTTCACACTTAACTACTTCCTAGTGTTCTCTGTAAAATAAGACTTACTAATGGTTAAAAATATAATCAATATATGTAAATAAAACTTCCAGAAACATTAAGGGTAAAGGGAAACAGCTTTTTACACAAAATATACACGGTATGGTGGACCTATTTTTCTTAAGGACAAAGAGAATAATTTTGTCCTAAATAAAAATGACTGATTGTGTGAAAATGAGGAAGAGGAAGGCATAGGACAAAATCTGCATGTACATTAGAATGGCAGAAGATTTGTGGAAGGAGAGTCTTATGTCAATAGTCAATGATGGCTAAAATGGAATGGATTTATGTGTAAATTTTTATTAATGACCCTTAGTATTAACAGTGCATTGATCAAAAATGAGTTGTAGTTTCTTTTTGTTAAAAAATGATGAAATTTTCTTGGATTATTGGTCAACTCTTTTGAAATAAAATTGTATATATTTAAGTGTACAGCATACACACACACACACACACACACACACACAAACATTGCAAAACAATTATTTCAATCAAGGTAATTAATATTTTCATCTTTTCTATTGTTCTGCTCTTAAGAGATTGCAAAATTTGTGGTTTTTTTTAACTTTTGTTTACTCTGGAAACAAATATTCTGTTTCTTATGGGAATAAGTACCCATGTTGATTTTGTATGTCCTTGATTTCTTTTGTAAATAGTGTTTTCTCTTTTGGAAGAACTAAAGACTTTTATAGTCATGTTGCCTTCTACATTTACTTTTGAAATATTTTATTGTCACCTTGGTTACACAGTTAGCCATGCATTATTTGATAGTAGCCTATGATCCTATTTAGTCAAGTATTCAAACCTTTTGTCATATTACAACCTTTGATATTTTGCTTTTCCCAAGTCAATTGTTAAATAAAATTTTTATCTCAGATTGATTTGAAAAAATTCAAAGGATTTGTTCCTGCACCTTGTAAAATGAAGGATGTTAAAAGTAACTAGGTTCATTTGGTATGTTAAGTTGCATAAAAAGCTCTGACAAGAAGAGATGCTGAACCTTCACTAGGTTATATTTGTATGGGTCAACTATTATTAGTATAAATACTTGAAAAATTATAATACGTTCTTAGAACTTTGTTAGTGCTCTAGATGTCCATGATATGTCCTGGTATTACTTTGTCTGATAATAATATCATGTCATCAGTCCTAAGTCCAGTTGTTATTTTAAAATGTGACATGTCACAGGGGAAAAAAACAAATTTTCTTGTCAAATGAACTCATCAGATCTTTAATTATGGTCATTTTAAGTTTTTGTCATTCACAGATAGTTTTAGGTTTATGTTGATGCTTCCCTAAGTGCTCTTACAATCAGAGGTCAGAATGTGTCACCTTCAGTAAAACAGGACCATCTTAGAGACCCATAGAAAGTACTATTCCAGGTACCCTGGGGCACAGACTTCTGATGCTATTGCTTAAATAACTTTGATATCATACCATTAGACAAAGTCAGAATTTATGAAACTGTGGAGAAACTATTGAGTTCATGAGATCACTAACTCAAGTTCAAGAAGGACAAGAAATAATTACATGGGTCTGAATGAACTGATAAAGAATTTGATTATGGCTTTTGTTTAGAATATTCCTCATGTTTAATGCTCTGTTTTCTAAATATAAGAAACTCCTTTCCATTTTCTCTTAAGCTATCTACAACTCATGAGAATTTAGTAGATTGTGCTTTTGTAAACAGAATGAAACATTAATCTTTTTATCCCTGCCTGATCCCTATGAAATTCAGAAATTCTTGAGTATTCTCATTTTCATGACAATATAATTATTTGCATAGGTTCAATAAAATATATTTATATAACAAGACATAATTGAAAAAATGTATAACCAAGACTTTGACTGGAATGTCATATTTGAGAATTAAGTGCATAGAGTCAGATGTGACCAGTTTTAAGGAGCTATTCTTGTCTATACAGAACTAATATAAGTCCTCTTGGGAAACCGGTTCTGGTACTGGCTTACAGAATTCCCAATCTTACGGTTGAGTAAGGAAGATGTATTCTTGGGAGATGCAGGGGATCTAGGGTATTTTGGGGACCTGGAAAACAGAATAATTCAGCTGAATCTACAGGTATTTTACTTCAGGTAAAATCTGATGGCAAGCTCTTGACTTGCCTTCCTAACCTTCAGAGAACTTTTTAAAAATCAAATCTGAGATTTCATACTTTTTAAACTACTTTATGGAGGTATGATTGACAAACAGAAAGCTGTACATATTCAATGCATAGAACCTGATGACTTTGGAGATAAAGTATACACATCCAAAACTACCACCACAATCTATGCCATAAACCTGTGCATTACCTCTGAAAGTTTCCTCCCATCTTATGCACTACTACTCCTAAAACTGAGAATAGTATTTTGTGATAAGAACACTTAAACTCTACCCTCAGCAAATTTCTAATTGTACACTACAGTATTGTTAACTACAGGCACTCTGTTGTACAGTATATCTCTAAAACTCATTCAGCTTATGATTCCTCATGAAAACTTCCAGCTAAGCAAACTTAAAAAAGCCTATGTGGTCAATTACCATTTTTTCTACCTATATATAATTAGTCCAGTCTAATTTTGTAAACAAGAAAAGTCTAACTTTGATCAAAAGGGTGATGGTAGAGACAGAATTTCAGTAACCCTTGGAGTTATCAGATTCTAGTCCTGTTCATTGCCTTTGATAACTTTTGCATTTCTTTGTAAACTACAGGATTTTGTTACTTACAGATTGAACTGGATACTACTATCTTATACATTTTGTCCGTCCTTACCAATTTTCAGTTTATTTCCTTTAAGATCTGGCTACAATTCTCCAGTTTAAAAAAATTTAACATTTCAAAATTTTCTCCCACCCTCCTGACTTGGTGTCACTGAGAACTAAAACCTGACTGCCCATATTATTATTGAGATAGGAACTCTCTTCTCTAGGCTGCCTTATAGCTGCCATTTCCCCACCATATCTAAAGAAGCCCTGCAAGCTGAAGCTGGATGACTCGATATAAATTACAAAGGACTCATCACCACAGCATATCATGCCTGGAGCTGCTGCTGGGTAGGCCATGCAAAAAGTTCATTAAACTCCAACCTCTTCCATGTCATGCTCCATCAGATTGCTACTGTCATCCTCACTCTACCATCTGAGAATGCCTACAGCCCAGCTTCTAGCAACCTTTTTGACTTACTGTCCTCTGGACTTAAAAAGTGAGTTTACAGTCTGCTTCAACCATTAATCTTTGACTTCCTTCTACTTTCATAGAAATTGCCTTCATGAAATATCTGATGACTACCAAGTCTCAGAGTTGGTTCAGCTAGTCCTTCAGCAAGAGAAACCTGCTGAAAGGAAATAGGTGAACTAGCATTTCTAAATTTTTCAAGAGGAACCCTGTTTTCCCTTGAACAGAGTAGAGGGTTGATAAAGAAAGCTTTAAATATACCCTCAATTTGACCTGAGACAGGTTTCTTCCTGACATGAGACCTGACCTTCCTTTTCTTAGAGCATCTACTCTAGAAAACTTTATAAATTATTTCTCTACCTTTTTGAGATATAAATATTCTCCCAGCCTCTTGCCACTTTTATACCCTAGGAATAAGCTTTCTCACGGACTTGGGAGCTAGGACTTTGATATAGAATCATCAAAAAAGATAGTGCCCCTATCTGCTAGTCTTCTATTGGGAGGAAAGGAATTTAACATTGATAAGTGCCACTCAGCCAAATAAGCCCATTGACTAACCTCCCTCCTGACACCTAGTACTTTCCTACTAACTCATCTTAGCATGGAAAGGCTCTCTTTTGTCTTTTGTTTCAGCAGAATTGAGTTCAATCTCTCCCCTCTATTGCAAAAGTTGTGAACAAAGGCTTTCTTGCCCATTAAGTTGTCCAGTGCAATTTTTCTTTGACAACACTCACAGGAGTGTGAACATACATAGTGTTCAGTGACTTTAATGGTCAGTCATGACAATTGAGTCCATTGGTAGTTTTCAGTGTGGATTTGACATTATGAGCAATTATGTTCCTTATAAGGTAAGGAAGAGCCAGGAGAGCCACATGTTATGTTTATTTATAAACCACAGAAAGAAAGTCCCTCTTGAGGGGAGGAAAAAGACCTCTCCCTGTGATTAAATGAAAACATTTCAGTCACTAAGCCTTAACATAAAATTATGTTTCCTGCCACACCTCATATTTTAATAAAAAGTTTAGAAAGCAGTAGTCAGTTTTAAGTCAAATAAATAGTATACCTCTGGCTCATTATTGAAAGCATTCATTTAAGATTAAAAACATAAGACCCTTTATAACAATGAGAACACATGGGCACAGGGAGGGGAGCACTACACACTGGGGTCAGTTGGGGGGAAATAGGGGAGGGACGGTGGGGGGTGGGAAGCTGGGGAGAGATAGCAGGGGGAGAAATGCCAGATGTAGGTGATGGGGAGGAAGGCAGCAAATCACACTGCCACGTGTGTTCCTATGCAACAATTTTGCATGTTCTTCACATGTACCCCAAAACCTAAAATGCAATAATAAATGGGAGAAAAAAAAAAAGAAATTCTAAACTTGTCCCAAGATCTTAGCATTCAATTATCATTTCTGAAATCTGAAATCAACATATTTTATGTCTAAATTGAGAGTATATTTAAAAATCAAAATTCAGAGGCATGCCTTCTAGTGGGCTGACTGATGGGAAAGGGCTGTGATTACGCCTAATTTTCACCCTCTACATCACGATCTCATTGATTATGTTCCTCAGCTTGCTAAGGGTTCTATGAGGTGATTTTCAAGATGAATACTGCTATTTGCAGGATTTCCTGAATAGGAATATTTCGGGAGTAAATTGCACAAACCAAGCAATGTGCAGTCAATTTTCACTCCAGCATAAACAATGTATTAGAACACAGCCTTTAAAGCTTTTTTTATTTGTGTTTCATTACACAGCTAGCTGCATTTCATCAATAAGCATGAAGTACCAAGCAGGCAAAACTGAAGCTCACAGAGGATATTACATATTTTTCTAACAGGTGTGCTCAGAGGTTGACTAGAGAAAACAAACTCACCAAATGGCAAGGCCTCAGACCCTTTGTTTTAGAGGTAGCCATGGCCAGACAGTTTCTTTACATTTAGGATTTGTAACTAGGGGAGTGGCTGATTATATATATATATATATATACACACACACACATATACACTTTTTTTTAACTTTTTCTTAATATTTTATTAAAGGCAGTTTTTTTTTTTTCCTGTGTTAAAAAAGGGCATGTGCTCAAAACTCTTTAAAAATTTTAATTTTGGTGTTCAGTAGTTTAAAACCAAGTAAAGCAAAGTCTAGTGTACCATCTTTCTTTAATAGAAAAATAGTTTAATTTCTTTAAGCAGAGGAATACAGCAGGCTGTAGGGATTAACATCCTATATCTTAAATCAGAAAAACTGTGCCATCTTAATAAATCATTTACTAGTGACAAGAAATGGAAGCTAGACAAAGAGGGATAAAGTATTAGGTAAAGTATTAAATTATTCACACAGGTCACCATTTCCTAATTATAAGCTAGGGGTTTGAGAATTATTGGGAGAAACTCTCAAGTCATCATACATACAATTTTATGTTTCCCCTCTCCCCACCTTGGACACAGTCACAAGCAGAAGAAAAAGGCTAAAAGAATATTTTTGAAATCTGCACTCCAGAGATAAAAAACTCAGAATATGCTCAGAGGACTGAAGCCAAGGAGCTTTCTGCCAGGGAAAAGCAGCTGCCTCTCCCCTCAGTGATTTAAAACACGCTGCAGGAGGCAAATATCATGACTCTCGGAAAGTACACACAGCAGTGAGAGTAGTGACTTGTAGCTTTGATAAAGAAAAGTGATTAACAGAGCCGAACATGGCTTTCACTTCAAACTGCAAAGATCCATTTGGCAGAAACCTGTGGGCCATAGACAAAGACTCAATGCAGGTTTTCAGTGTTTGAAAACCATTTGGAGGGGCACAGACTAGGACTAAAGTCATTTTGGTTGAGTCAACAGGATTTATTTGTACCAAGGGATTTTAAAAAAATCTTTTCTCTTAAATGTATTCCAAAAAGAGAGATAGCTAGCATTGACTATTTATTTTCATTATTTTAATGAAGAGGCACTTTTTAACCAAAGATTGCTTTTAAAAGAGTAGAATGTGCTTTTACGTGTAAGCTACGAAAAGTTATTTCTGGTTAGGAGGAAAGACGTTATGGGCTTTCCTCTTTGCAATATTACATCAATTACATTTTAAGAATATACAGCACATAAGATAATTGAGAATTTGGCTAAGGTTGCTGTATATTGGGCCAAGTAATTGTGTACTTTCTTGTTGGGGTCATTTACTGAGCAGTGAAAAATCAGCATTCATGAGATGTAGTTGTGCTGGTGAGTAGGAGCTAGTCATAAAACTGAGTATATTATGTACTAGCTAACTGGAAAAATGGTCTGGATCCTAGAACTGAAAGCTTCCCTGAGACTATGACATGTTTTTACTCACCTAGTCTTGCCCCTTGTGACCATGTTTGACTAAAATGCAGGGTGATGGGACATTAGAAGCCACATCTTGGTATCAAGCCTTTCACTGTGCCTTTAATGTGCAAGTTGTTTTAACCAATCCTGTATAATTCCTTAAAGCTAACTAAATTTGTTACTAGGTAAAGCCTATTGCGTCTCATAAATTTGATCATCAGACTGAACCCAAGACTGTGCCACTGGCTGAGCAGGCAGAGTTTTGCACTGGTGAAATGATATCTACCCGTGACTTCCAAAATGCCATCTGCTCTTGGGACCTAGTAAATGGCATCTATCAGGCGGCTATCAGAATGGTAGACATAAGTGTCAGAAGGAAGTAAGGTAAACATAGTGGTGAACATTTTGCTAACCGAACTCATTTCAGTTGTAGCAGACTTCTCTCTATCTCCCTATTCTCGCTCATGCCCATCTTCCACAAACTTTTACTTTCTCTTCACTAGAATATTCTCAAACTTCCTTTTCCCTTTGCGCTCAATTCTAGCAAATCAACAGCTAAATGGAGATTAAAATGTTAGGTTTTTACAATCCTGGAAAGCAAATAAACAATTTGACTCAATTAATTAAAAGAAAAACTACTCAAAAATGTTACTTATCTTTTTTACCCTGAAGCTGCCCAACAATACGTTCATTAATCGATTGTAATTTCAATGATTTGGTTCATTTGATTGGCTACTTAACGATTTGGACCAAAAAGGAGATGCAAAATACGGCAGCCATATTGAAAGAATCTTCGGAATAGATTCATTGAAAGGGAGAAAAGACGATCAATCAACATTTACAAGGACACTAAAATAAGGAGATAGTGGTGTTCAATTGGCAGGATTGTCTGAAGCCCTATGTTTACCAACAGCATCTCATTAGTATTCTGGGTGTCTTGGTACCATCTTTATTCATTGACTTAAAAACGCTTACAAGTAACCATTTACTGAGTCATGGGATGAGCATGTTTGATTTGAGTGGAACAGCAGAGATAAATAAGAGAATGCCCTCTTCACTCAAAGAACAGTGCAGATGTGTAATGAAATACTGAAGTGTGTAAAATTTAAGTGTAAATCAACATATAAACAATGGGAGATGAATAAAGAGGTTTATAAGAAATCCTAACAGGAATTCTAAGTCTACTTGGGGTGTGGAAGAAAACTTGGAAAAGGCAATGACTTTGAATTTATTCTTAAAGAATGGAAGAAAATTCCTTATATCAAAATAAACTGAAAGAAGTCATTTAAAGAAGAGAGATAATCAAGAACATAGGTATGACATGAAATTACATGGATAAGAAGGTACCAAGTAATTTGATGTGGCTAGAATATAAGGGGAGATTGTTGGCAGAATGAGAAGATAGAAAGGTAAACTGTAGTCAGTCTGAGAGAGCTTTACAATGTCTACAAAAGAGCCCAGACATTATTTTTTAGGAACCTAATCTCATAAATGACTTCAATTTTCTATAAGGAATCTATGAATATGTATTAAGCACAACTAAAACAGGGATAGAAAATGTATCATAGTGACAAATATGATGTGGGCATTCTAGCGATGAGTTTAATGAAGACCTTATTTCTAGTAAATGCTGAGGATAAAGCAGCATATTCTAGTAAAATAATAATTATTACTATGATCAATATAACAACAATGATGATGCCGATGATGACAAAGATTTTCTGCTTGACTAAACTTTAGTCAGGCTTCTGAACCTTCACCTGGGCTCATCTTTGCACTTCCCTATAAAATCCAGTTTCAGCAAAGAAGGCTGTCAGTTTTGCAAGAACTCCTTAACCTTGATACCTGATCGCCCTCAGTATTCTCCACCATTCCCCAGGGGGATGTCTGATAACACTGGCCCATCTTCAGCAAGAATCATGTTAGGTTGGTTTAACCAGAATCCCACTTATCCCTGACACTTCCTCTTAATTTTCCATCTGCTGCCTCCTGCACTGCCCCTTAGCTATAAATTCCTACTGCCCTTGTGTTGTATTTGGAGTTCAGTCCAATCTCTCCCCACCCAGCATCCTATCATCCTCCATTGCAGTGGTCCCTGTGCCTATTGTGACGACCCTGAATAATGTCTTCCCTACCATGCTTTAACAAGTAACATTTTTTCTTTAGTAATGATAACAAATGAAAAAATTCAGTATTATTGCATTTTATTAAAAAAAAAAAACTATTTAAAGCACAAAGTCCCTACCTTAATGTCAAATGGTCCTTCTTGGTTTGGTTGGTTATAAATTTCCAACTGATTCCTAATAGGAGACAACCACAGAAGCAGATGATTTAACTGCTCTTCAAAGTCTTCAAACTTTTTTTCAAGCAGCCCAAGTTCTCTTATTTGAGCTTCAATTTCTCCTTGTTTCTCAGGTAAAGCTCTGGAAACCTAAAAGGAAAATACATTTTAAAAAGGTGAATAATTCTCATGGTATAAGGGAAAAAAAAAAAAAAAGGAAAAAGTATTTTCAAAAGTTATTTATCATGAAATGTTACAGAATCTTGCTGATTGTGTTATTTAAACAGCATAATATTGATTATTTACATATATTACATGTTGGGATTTAACCAATGTGTTAGAAATTTTTCATTAACACTTTACAAAAATTCTTTGCTTTAAAGAAACTAACGTCTTTTTGGAATTTCAAAACACATACCTTACATACTGCAAAGCCAACTACAACTGATAAAATAAAGAAATACATCTTTCATTTATTCACTCACTAAATATACTGGTGTGTTGTATATTATATGCCAGACACACTGTCTTGCCAGTTACAAAAACGAATAAGCCAAGTTATTCAGCATTAGTACCAGATATATAACACAGGTCTTCTAAATCTCAAATGAGTGATTTGTATTCAATATGCATCCTAAAATTAAAACCAAACCACACCATGATTTTGTTTGTAGAGCAATCATTTCTTCTACTATACTTGCTTCTAGCTTTCTTTGATGTTATGGAAGATTGTAAAAGGAAATCCTTTTATGTACAAGGAAAATTGGTAAGTTATGCATTTTTGTGAGCTATAGTTTGTGAGTTCTATTAAACAGAAGCAGGCGATTGAGATGAGAAGTAAAAAGGACACTTGGATTAGACTATAACAGAATGATTATAGGTTATTTTTATTAAGAGCTTAGTATATGCCAACCATCATCCTTGGAAGTTTCACATTTACAGACATCCTTAATCCATCCAACAATGCTGTGACATAGATATTATTATGATCCCAGTATCATACTGGGATAATGAAGTTGGGGTTGAAAAACATTAAATAGGTTAGGAAGCAGTATGACATGGTTTGAAACATTGTGAGGTCTAGAGTTAGGCTACTTGATTTCAATTCTGGTTCTAGCTGTTGCCTAACATTTCAGCCAAGTTTTCTCTAACACTCAATGCTTCCTCTATAGAGTGGGGACAATGATTGAAAGCACCTGCTTCATAGGATTACTGTTAGAACTCAATAAGTTATCCCTGAACATACCTTAGAGCAGTACTCTTAATCATAATGAATGACAAGAAAGTAATTAAATAGCAGTGATTATTGCTCAAGCTTACATGTAAATAAAGAGCCAGATTAGGCTGGGCACTGTATAGCTCACGCCTGTAATCCCAGCACTTTGGGAGGCCGAGGCAAGAGGATTGCTTGAGCCCAGGTGTTAGAGACGATGCTGGGCAACATAGCAACATCCCCATCTCTACAAAAAAAAGCCAGAATAAACAAGAGCAAAGCTATTTTCTTCAGAATATCAAGAGTAAAAACCAGCAACACAGAATAAAGAATTTAAACTTGTAATGATAGCCCTTTTTGAGGCTATTAATAATACCAGTGTAATATACAATACTATACTGCAATATGAATAAAATTTTATACTATACATCTGTTGCATAACATTATGAATAATAATAGAGAAGATTTTAAAAATAAAGTACATAATATACTAGTGTATCACATAATGTCACATGCTTTGGAATAATTGTTTTCGATACTTTTTAAAGAAGTCATTAATGAGTACATTCTTCAATTGGATGCAAGAGTTATGAAAAAGAAAGTTGTGGACAAAAAAAATCAAGGTATACAAAAATGAATTTTTAACAAGATCCTGTATGTAAACAATATGTACATTGATACATCTTGTAAATGCATGTACATATGTTGTAAAAAAAAAATGCATGAGAATGTATAAGTAAAGGATTAACATCCAGCCCAGGTTGTTGGAGTTCAGTCTGGGACTGTCCCCAGGCTCCCACAGCACTGTTTCCTTGGAAACACTAACTTTAAGATGAATGGGAAATGTTGGGCTTGGCTTTGTTGCATGGAACGGCACCTCACTGCAGGTGCTGTTAGTTGGAATACAGTCTTTGGATCCAGGTGACTACAATCATGTAAAAGATTGATTGGAAATACAGGTGGTGGCTCCTATTGAAGGTGAACTGCACACCTCTTGCCTCTCATTCCTGGCAGCCTTTCTCTGTGTGGGTGAGAGGGCAAAAGAAGCATAGTGCTTCAGGTTGCACAGAATATCCATGAATCATGAACTGAGATACTGTTCTCTTTGCTTGATTTATATCCCGCAATAAAGCCATATAATCATAATATCAGGTGAAGTAGGCATGCCTATTTGTGTTTTCTGAGTTCACATCCATAACTAAACCTGTGGTGCATCCTGTGGTGCTGAACTCCGTGTGTGTGTGTGTGTGTGTGTGTGTGTGTGTGTGTGTGTGTGTGTGTGATGTAGGTGCTGTTACAAATATAATTCTATGTCTGTAATACATGATCTAATAATGTCCTCAACTTATTTTTCTAGCATTTTAAAGGAGGCAACTAAACATTTTATTGGATCATTTTCTACTCACAAATAGATGCAAAAAGCGTTTTACAGCTTCAACTTAGGGCATCTAAAAGCCTCTAGACTATGAAGCTACTGAGATAATAGCCATCATATTTTCCTAAAACTTCTGAAACTGAGCGATGAACTCCTTTTTATCTGATCATGAAATTGTTCACGTTTCATTTAGGATTCATATATAAACACAGATATCTGTATAACGTTTAACTAAGATTGCTGGTTTCCTTATCACCCTCCCATACTATCCCTTCCTTGCAATAGAGGTAGAAAAATTCCTGACAGAAAACAGTACAACGGGGCAGATTTGACTAATATCTGGAATAATGAAATGATAGCTTATCATGAGATGACATTTTCAGCTTAATTATGATGTGGCTTTAGGTTTATCCTCTCAGACCTTGTGTTTCCCACCATCATAACATTTATGTCATATTATTTAACTTTTCATTTACATTGATTCTTCTCAATGACTTTTGATTTGTGGGTCAAACAAGCTCTGTTCCTAAATACGATAGACCTACAGCAAAAGTTTTTTAAAGACTATTTCCAAATTCAGGATTACTATTTTTTCCAATGTAAGAAGCAATATATGTCTTGAGTAGTCAATCACTTAAAAAATGTAAATTGTATTCTCAAGTTAAAAAACTTTAATTACTGATAAAAATATCAGTAAACTGGACGACATAAAAAATTAAAAGCTTCTGCATGACAACAAAAGCTATAAGCAAAATTAAAAACAAATGAACAATTGTGAAAAATAAATGTTTGTGACTCATATCTAAGATAAGAGCTAATTTTCCTAACACATAAAAGAACTTCTACAAATTAATAAGAAAAAGGCCAACAACCCAGAAGAAAATTAGACAAATGATAAGGACAGCTCACAGAAAAGAATATACAAAGGATTTTAAATGCATGAACAGAAGCTTAGCCTTGGTAATAATGAGAGAAATGAAAATTAGAACTTTATCTATTGCACTGGAAAAAATTAAAGTCTGCAAATACACTATGTTGGCAAGGCTGTAGGAAAATACAGACTCTTCTACATTGCTGGTGGGAAGTATACATGTGTGTACCTCTTGTCGAAGGCAGTTTGACCACACCTATAAAAAAGAATGTAACCTTTGACCCAGAAATTTTATTCCCATGAATTTATTTTGTAGATTTACTTGTAGAATTAAAGCCAATGCTCGGTGAGGGTAGAGCAGCTGATAGGTAAGGGTGAGATATTTTTAACTGTCCCTTTTATATTTTGAACAATGTAAATATATTAGTGTATTAGTCTGATCTCACACTGCTAATTAAGACATACCAGAAACTGAGTAATTTATAAAAGAAAGAGTTTTAATGAACTCACTGTTTTACTCGGCTGGGGAGGCCTCACAATCACCGCAGAAGGCAAAGGAGAAGCAAAGGCACATTTTGCATAGCGGCAGGGAAGAGAGCTTGCGCAGAGTAACTCCCATTTATAAAGCTATCAGATCACGTGACGCTTATTGACTATTACGAGAACAGCATGGGGAAACCACCGCCATGATTTAATTATCTCCACCTGGCCTTAACCACGCCATGATTTCATTATCTCCACCTGGCCCTACCCTTGACATGTGGGGATTACAACAATTTAAGGTGAGATTTGGGTGGAGACTCAGCCAAACCATGTCAATTACTTTTGTAAAGAAATAATTTAATAAGGAAAACCCCTGCACTAGCTCATCTTCCTGCAACAAAATATTGTTGAGAAATTACACTTTGCATATTTTAATAATGAATCATTATTATTCTGGTATAACATATCTAAAGCCATCAGTCAGAAATGCTCTGAATATTTTTCTTTGACAGTATCACTTAATGGTCGTGTGGAAATCAAGAAATTTTAACACATATTTTTTTTGTATTCTTCTTCATTTTAAAACAGTCTCTAGGAATTGAGCATATTCCAAACAGCTCATGGAAAAACATAACAGTTGTGAGTAATTTATAACGTGGAAAAGAGTAAGGTTTGTATCAGATTATGTGTGTTTTAAATTAATTTACTTTTATATTTACTATCTGCATTAACATCAAAATACAGACACAAACACCTGACCAGTAAAATACATCTTTTTTCTAACAATCTTTTTAAGCATTATAAAACCACGCTCTTCATACAACATGTTCCCTGTGGTGAAAGAAAACAAACACATTCCATTCCTTTATGTGTTAATTTAGTATCTAACCAAATTTTGACCTAATTTCACACAAGATTACTTTTCTTATTCTTTCAATTTTTGAATGCTAATTTCAAATGTATAGAAGTTTTCATATTAAAATAAACAAGTATCTGTTTTAGAAACAAACATATTAAGATAAACTTCATAACAAAAAAATTTCAAAAAAATTACAGTGTTAAGCATAAAAATGGTAAGCATAACTGGAATAAAATATCAGTGTGGGAAAGCCCTTTAGAAGCAAAAAAGAATATAAAAAAGATTGGATATAATATCTGTATTGTTCATCTATAAACTAAAGCCAATAATCAAAATTAAAACAAATGACAACTGGACATATTTGCAGGATATATTAGACACAGGATAATAATTTTGCTATATAAAAAATCTTAATAACTAACAAAAGGAAAAAATGTACTAGAAAACTGGATAAACAACATGAAATCAACAAACATGTAAACAGCCAATAAACAAGGAAAAATCCAAACAGTAATTAATCGATGAAATGCAAATGAAAACAACAATGATACATTATCATTTATCTATCATATTAGTTTCCGTAAAAGGTATTTGCCAAAGTTCTGGAAAACAAGCTATCTTATGATCTTCATTGGAGCCCTAATTATTTTACAGTCATTCACTACATTTCAGTCAACAACAGACTGGCTGTGATCCTATGAGATTATAATGGAGCTGAAAAACTCCTATTACCTAGTGACGTTACAGTGCAATGAATTACTCTGTTCATGGTGATGCTGGTGTCAGCAAACCTACTGCACTGCCTGTTGTATAAAAATATAGTACAGACAAGCATGTATAGTACATACTTGATAATGATAATAAGCGACAGTTATTGGTTTATGTACTTACTATACTTTTAATCATTATTTTAGAATTTATTTCTTCTGCTTATTAAAAATAAAACATTAACTGTTAAACAGCCTCAGGCCAGTCCTTCACAAAGTAGTTCAAAAGACGGCATTGTTATCATAGGAGATGATAGCTTCACAAATATTTTATTGCCCCTGAAGACCTTCCAGTGGGGGACAGCATGTAGAAGTGGAAGACAGTGATAGCGATGATCCTGACCTGTGTAGGCCTAGGCTAATGTGTGTGTTTGTGTCTTACTTTTCACAAGAAAAGCTTAAGCAGCCAAAATATTAAAAATAAAAAAGCTTATACAATAAGGATATAAAAATATTCTTGTACAGATGTTCACCATGTTTATTTTTTAAGCTAAGTGTTAATAGAGAGTCAAAAACTTAAAAAAATTATAAAGTAAAAATGTTACCATAAGCTGAGGTTAATTTATCTTTAAAGAAAAAAATGTGTCTTCATAAATTTAGTGTAGCCTAAATGTACAGTGTTTATAAAGCATACAGTATTGTACATTAATGTCTTAGACTTCACATTCACTCATCACTATCACTCACTCACCAACTCACCCAGTGTAACTTTCAGTCCTGCAAACTCCATTCATGGTAAGTATCAGATGCAACTGTACTATTTTTTTTATCATTTCTATACTGTATTTCTACTGTACCTTTTCAGTGTTTAGATACTCAAATATTGTTGTGTGACAATTGACTACAGTATTCAGTAAAGTCACATGCAGTACAGGTTTGTAGCCTAGGAGCAATATGCTATACCATATAGCCTGGGTGTGCAGTAGGCGATACCGTCTATCTTTGTGTAGGTACACTCTATGATAGTACAACCACAAAATCACCTAATAACACATTTTTTTTAGAACATATCTCATTCGGTAAGCAATGCATGACTACATTTGCTGGTACTAATTTGATAATTCAGACCAAAAAGTAAAGCTTCCACCCTGGAAACTACAAACACTACTGAGACATTAAAGAAAATGTAAACAAATAGAGGAATAGACCTTCTTCATGAGTTAGAATGTCTAAAACTGTAAAGATATCTGCCCTCTTCAAATAATCATCTATAAATTCAATGCAATCCCAATCAAAATTGCAGCAACCATTTCTTAGCAGAAATTGACATGCCAATCCTAAGATTTATATGTAAGTGCAAAAGACTAGGAATACCCAAGGCAATTTTGAAGAATAACAAAGTTTAAGAATGTTTACCACCAGACATGAATCTTTGTTATAATTAAGCCTATGTGGCATTGAAGTGAGAAAAAATCGTCTATGTAATATTACTTAATTTATACAATGATGTCACTGAAGTGGGAAAAGGATGATCTTTTCAGTAAATAGTACCAAGTTAATTGAATAGTCATTTTTGAAAATGAGAATCTTAACTCCTTTTCCACATCATACAGAAAACATCAATTCTAGATTGTCTGCAGACCTCAACGTAAAAGGCAAAAAAATAAAGTTTTCAAAAGAAAATGTAGAAAAAAATCTCAACAATTTTAGGGTAACGTATTTTTTCGTAAACAAGACATAAAAACCATTAGCCACAAAGGAAATTAAACTCCATTATCAAGAAAGACGACTGTTTTGAGAAAAAAAAGCAAAGTTTAGGTTGGACAAAGATATTCACAATGCATACATCTGACAAAGACTTGTATCCAAATAATTTCTATTTCAATAAGAAAAAGACAACTATTATTTTTAATGAGCAAAAGATTTGCACAATGATTTCACATGAGGATATAAAAATGGCACTAATCATCAGGTGATTGCAAATTAAAACACAATGAAATACCATTGCACATCCACCTAAAATGGTTAAAAGGATTCATTCAGGTTGAAAATACACACTCTTGATGAAGATGTGGATCAACTAGAAGTCTTATATACTGCTGGGGAGGATGAACTGAAATGACCACATTGAAAGTTTTTTTTTGTAATTCTAAAGCCAAATGTACACCTCTTGTGTACATTCCACTTCCATGTACATGCAGCAAAAGACATGAACATCACACTAGCATTTTTCCTAATAGCCCCATAATAGACACAACCCAATGTCTATTGATTAGCAGAATGGATAAACTGTGACACATTCACACAATAGAATGCAATACATAGAAAAACTAAACCAACTATAGCACATACAATAGCATAGAATAATCTCACAAAAATAAATGTTGAGAAAGACAAGTCAAATACAAGGGCATATACTGGATGATTTTGTTTACACTAATTTCAAAGACAGTCAAACTAATTTAGGTGTTAGAAGAGTGCTTACCTTTGGGAGACGGTGGTGGCAGGGGAGAGGTTAATAACTGTGAGGGAACATGAGAGGGGCTCCTGAGGTAGTGTTGTAATTCTTGATCTCAGTGGTAGCAGCGTGGATATACTAAGTTTTTTTTTTGAAAAATCAATAAATTCCTATTCTTATAACTTGTATACTTTTTTTTTATGTGTCTTTATACTTCAGTTTAGAAAATTTCATAAAACTACCTTAAAAGCCTTAAGATGATTCATTCCCTTCAACTCCAAAATTCTACTTCTATGAATTTTCCTAGGGGAATATCATACATAAACACAGAGATGAATGACAAGAATGTTTGATTACGTCACGCTAGTGAAAAAAAAAAAAAAAAAAAAAAAAAAAAAAAAAAAAAAAAAAAATTAAAAAAAAAAAAAAACCCTCCAAATAAAATAAACTGCATTCACATAATGAAATATGTTGCAACCATTAAAGTAAATATCATATATTTTTTTAATTCTGGTTTTGATTTTCTATGCATATTTTACATTTCAGTATCAACACATAGCAAAGGACCTGAATAGATATCTCTCTAAAGCAAACATACAAATGGCTAACAAGCATATGAAATAAAATGCTCAACCTCGCAAATCAGCAGGGAAATGTAAATCAAAGCCACAATAAGATATCATCTTATACCTGTTAGAATGACTATTATCAAAAAGACAAAAGATAAGTGTTGGCGGGGATGTGAAGAAAAGAGAACTCTTGTACAATGTTGATGGGAATGTAAATTAGTATGATTATTGTGGAAAACAATATGGAAGATCCACAAAAAATTAAAAATAGAACTACCATATGATCTAGCAGTCCTATCTCTGGGCATATATCCAAAAGCATTGAAATCGATATTTTGAAGAGATATCTGCCTTCTCATGTTTATTACAGCATTGTTTGCAATAGCTAAGATATGGAATCAACCTAAACATCCATCAACAAATGAATGGTTAAAGAAATTGTGGTATATAAACACAATGGAATACTATTCAGCCTTTGGAAAGAAAGAAATCCTGTCATTTGCAACAACACGGATTGAACTGAAAGACGATATTAAGTGAAATAACCCAGGCACAGAAAGACAAATACTGCATGATTTCACTTATATGTGAAGTCTAAAATAGTCGAACTCAGAGAAACAGAGAAAAATGGTAGGGGATAGGGTGATTGGGGAGATATTGATGAAGGGATACAAAATTTCAATAAGACAAGAGGAATCAATTCTAGTGATCTACTGTAACTCATGGTGATTACTGTTAGTAACAATAATGTATACTTGGAAATTACTGAGTAGATTTTAAGTGTTCACATCACAAAAATGATAACCATGTAAGGTAATTAATATGTTCAATAGCTTGATTTAGCCATTCCACAATGTTTACATATTTAACAATATCACACTGTACACCATAACAATAATACAATTTCCATTTGTCAACGTTTTAGGAAATCTAGAAATTTACACAGATACACATATACATATTTGTGAATGATTAGAAATATATGAATCAGTTTGTTAACCACACTTTAGAGGAGTATTGCAAATTATACATGATTATAATTTTTAATATGTTTGGTACTTTTTCAAAGTTACCACACAGAAAGAATATTATTTTATATGTCTTATATGCTAAATAAAAATAAACAATGGATAATAGTGGTTGGGTGGCTATTCCTCTGAGATATTAGCAACAATAAAATTACTATTATAACTTAGGTTTACAATATGCTTCAGGTACTATATGATGGATGTTACTTATATTTGCTTTCTTATTCTACCCATGATACTATGAAGTTACCAACAGTTTCTAAAATTATCAAGTGAGGAAATTAAGAATCAACAATATAAATAATATTTGTAAGGTTACTGGTAAGTAAGAAACATGGCACTACACATCTAGGTTTTACTGACTTGATATTCTATTCTTTTCTTCCTCTTCCTTCTCAAAACACACTTTCCAGTACCTTTCAAAATTGATATCATTTGATAAATGGATCTATTAAAACTTATGGTTTTTAAAAGTTTTCATTAGTGTGGGTACAATCTATACTCTTAATATTTACTATAATTAAAGCAATACACATTTAGAAGTCAACTTCAATAAGAAATAATATAAATGAAATGCATGCAAGTAAACATTTTCAAAACGAATATGAATATTTTGAAAATTAAAACATTACTGTTTGACATTTGTTAATTCTATAGGGACTAGAAGAAGAGTTAGATTGCTATCAAATGCATTTTGGGATTATGATTAATCCAAAATCATGTTTAAATGATGGTGATATAATTGTAGTAAGTAGCTTCTTTACTTTGGTAGAGAAGCTTGTCATTTATTTTATAATAGAAGTATAGATAACATAAGTTGCTATAAAGATTAAAAATAGTAATAGAGAATTTCCAGTTCAAATAAGTAACAATTTACATGAATTTTAGCATTATTTTCAAAGAATTTAATGTAAATGCTGAATTCTGAAACTTTTGTACTTAAAAACCTTGAGTTGATTGAATTTTAACTTAATTTTAAAATCCTATCTCATACAATTTCTAATACCAAATGAATGAAATGTTACATGTAAAAAAAATGAACTATAAAAGTAATGAAAATATGGGAGGCTATTCTTATAATTTTAATTTAAAAGCCATAAAGTAATGACTTACATTCAAAACAGTAAAACATTTCTTTACATAAAAAATCAAATAAGCAAAATAAAAAGGCAAAAACAATTCACCTTTTTGACAAACACTCTTAAGATAAAAACATTCTCACAAGTCAGTAGAAAAAAGACAAATACTCAATAGAAAAAAGGACAATGATGAGGAACAGATGATTTATGAAAGAACTGCAACTGACCTATTAAAATTGTTTAACTTTACTAGGAAAATTCAAACAGGGAGATATTATATCGAACCTATTGATTTGACAAAGATTTAGAAAGCTGTCTTGCATTGCAGTACAATAATGTTATAAAACAGAAAATGTGTGGTGAATTGGGTCTTCTCATTACTGATAGCAAGCAAATAAATTGAAATATCTCTGGGATTGGGATTGGAAGTGGATGAGGTAGGTTTTTGTACTTCACATCAAAAGTCTAAAATTTTTTTTGCACTTAGACCAGATATTTTACTTTTAACATTTCAAAAAATTTTCTGCAATTAATATGTACTTTTTAATTAAGAAAATCATTATTTTAAACATAGGTATACATATATACTTCCATAGAAATAGATAGATTTATGTAGTGCCTAAAATGTGCCAAGCATATAAATCTATCAACAACATCTAAATAACAACTCTATAATATAGGTACTATTATTGTCCCCATTGTACACATGTGACTTGTACAAAGTCAGATAACTATTAAGTGGTAACCAAGCTGGGATTTGAACCCAAGAAGTTAAGCTTTGAAGCCGCTCCCCTTAACCACTAGACTATTTTACCTCTCATTCCCGCTAGACTTCGAATTGGAGACAAGTGGGAATCAGTCATACAATTTTAAGTAAGAGAATCAAGCATGAGTGCCAGTTTTGAAAACTGAATTTGATAGTGGCAAGGAAAATAGGACTCTATCATCTGACTTACTTTCAAAGTAATGAAGACATTGGAGTAAGTTCCAATCAGCACCTAAAGGAATTTTTTTTTTTTTGAGAAATGCTGTGAACAAAAAACAAATTTTCTTCTGCCTTCATATAATATATTTTTCTCAAACATTGCCTCCAAATTCTTTAGCCTGCCTTTATTTAAAAAACTAGTTCTTTTATCTGACACTATCTTCCATTCTTCAAATCTTCCTAATAACAGAACACTCCATTTGGTCTGTTCCTCTGTCACTGTGTACCCTGCCATTAAAATGTCCTCTTTTCCCTCAATAAAATATATCTTTTATTAATTGACAAATATAAAGCCCTTCCCAAGCCTTCATGTTTTGGGTAATGAAAGTGCCACCTCCTCAGAGAAGATTGCCTAATCCCTCTGGATGGAAATAATTACTCTAATAAATTTTAGCATGTATTACCTTGGCTACTTCGGTAACACTGTCGGTTATTACTTTTTTCTTTATTTTACTATTCTCTTCCAACTTATGTCTTCTTTTTCTCTTGCCTCTCCTCAAAAGCTAGAATACTCACACATACACATACAGAAAGCCACAGCTGAATTTTACGTCTTTGTATACCATTATTAACTCTTCTTTTTTTTTTCCCATTTATTTTATTGCATTTTAGGTT
The DNA here is from genome assembly GCF_001604975.1 of Cebus imitator. Lineage (NCBI taxonomy): Eukaryota > Metazoa > Chordata > Mammalia > Primates > Cebidae > Cebus > Cebus imitator. Next base: position 2,339,478 of record NW_016107523.1, on the reverse strand, counting down.
TTGGGGTACATGTGAAGAACATGCAAAATTGTTGCATAGGAACACACATGGCAGTGTGATTTGCTGCCTTCCTCCCCATCACCTACATCTGGCATTTCTCCCCTTGCTATCTCTCCCCAGCTTCCCACCCCCCACCGTCCCTCCCCTATTTCCCCCCAACTGACCCCAGTGTGTAGTGCTCCCTTCCCTGTGTCCATGTGTTCTCATTGTTCAACACCCGCCTATGAGTGAGAACATGCGGTGTTTGATCTTCTGCTCTTCCAAAGGATTACAACTCTTCTTACATGATCTAGCATTCGTTAAATGAACAATCACACAAAACAATCATTTGCTAATAAAACAGAAAAGAGAAGGTAAATCTGAGGATGAAAAGCTGAACTCTCTTAAAAACACTTACGTTCTTATACATGATGTTTCTGTTTCTCATTTTAGTCTATGTCTGAATATCCAAGCTCACCAGCACAATCAGAACAGGTGTTACTTGGCAGCTGAACTAGTAACATTTAATTTGAAGAACATAGAGTATAAGATGGTAGAATCTGGTCAGTCAAGAGGACTAAGGAAGAAAATTCTTGACAGGTTTTCTGTCAGTTACCTTGATGTCATGGATTCTGGGGCTGGAGACAGGACTAGGTATTAATTAATTGCAGCATTAGTGGTAATATCATCCATGTAATTAATTCAATGAATATTTTCCTAGTAACTATTTTGTTCCAACCACCACCCTATAATACTTCTGTAGTTGATTGAACTTGACCAATATATGGCTACATATAAATCTCCAATGCCAATATCCCTCTACCTTGAAAATAGCTAAATAACAGCATATTCTGAATGCATTTTCAGCAAGTACTCTCTTGCTCCAACCAAAAAGAAAACCTCTCCCAAATTAGTAATATCAATTAAATAATTCATGTAAACCATTATCTTCTTTTGGATCAAATGCATGCAGTATGAAATATTTGGGGAGTTCATTTTGCCTCACACATTTTTTAACAACAATAAATTAAAGTCGCTGGAGAACTAGACTTAGCAAAGATATATTTCCAAGCAAAATATTCTACAATTGGTCTCATGGTAAAATAGCCTTCACTAGGAGGTCATTTATTTTCTTTTCCTCTGGAAATTTAATAAAATAATAATGAATATATGACTGAGAAATAAATTGTGGTTATATGCCACCAGATATTTTAACACTGTAAATCCATATACAATGTTAAAGTGACTAATTACAAATCATTTTTATGACAGCCCCCAGTGACATACCTCTTGGAATTTTACTTTAAAAGTAAGTAGATTTCCTTTTAAAAGTATGTGGATTTTACTTATGATGTTTATAGGTGTATATTTCCTACATTGTTTCCATTTTTAAGTAAGTATATGATAACAGTGAAGTCGCCTGTATCAAATCACAGTATATGTTAGTTTTATTGCATAACCACTTCATTATCACACATGAATTTTGTTATTTCCTTAAGACCTGAAATATAATATATTATGAAATAAATGACCATTTGTAGCAAAATTTCAAAGCCACTAAAATTCGATGTACAATAAATAGGTTTGCAGTCCTTGGAGAAGTCTGCTTTTAATACCACACTAAAACCATATTGAGTTTTCAATAAAATTTGGTGTTCATGAGCAGCATTCTTATTCATTAATTTATTTGTTTGCAGTATAAGCAACTAAATCCACGGTCAAAGAATACTTAATAATATACATAAGTACATGGATAATATTTTTTGACTGTTCACCTTGATCCAAATCTACCCTAAAGTTAGGTAACAAGTCTTTTAATGGCTCCTGGAGGCATTAGACAAATGAAATGAATTGGTGACATTGATTTCCCCAAACCTCAATAGTTCACATTTATTTTCTAAAATTGATTTTATAGGGGTTTATACCCATGTAACTATCCACCTACTCACACATTCTTCACTACATAATGTGATTTTGGTCACATAATGTTTAAAACCTGAGGACAATAAAATTCGAAGAAGTTAAAATGTAATTTTATATGACACACACACACACACACACACACACACACACACACACAGGCCACAGAATGTGTTGTTACAAATTAACCTCATATTTCCTCCCTTTCTCCCTGCCAGCCATACTCTAAACAAAGGCTCTTTTAGTGTTAGTACCACTAAACAAGGGCTACTTTATTCTCACACTCTCCCATCAGAAATCTTTGATCTTATTTGCTTGAAGGACCTTAGCAACAGCCTGGCTGATATCGACAAACGTCCTTTGGATTCTTTGGAAATATCATTTTTAATATTTTTGTTTGCTTGTTTTGTTCATTTGTTTGGTAAAAATTAAAGTAAAATTAAGTTATGATCTGTATAATTTTACCCAGGCAACAAGAACCATAACAAATAACAATACCTTGATATTTATTTAGGCCCTAAGGTGTCTGTTAAAATTTGCTTTCTTATTAGAAGTTTTTTAAAACAGTCTCCTTCTTTTTACTTTTATAGAAGTCACTATACTCCAGAATAAGGACTTCGTGGTGGGGGAAGGGGAAACTACACTATATGATCACATATCCTCAAATTCAGTAGTTTAATTTAAGAAACAATTTAGCTGGGCATAGTCGTGCATGCCTATAATCCTAGCACTTTGGGAGGCTGAGGAAGGAGGATTGCTTGAGCCATGGACTTGGGAGACCAGCCTGGGCAACATAGTAAAACTGTCATTTCAAAAAAAAATTTTTTTAAAGGAAAAACAAAACAATTTAACTATCATCAAAATGCAACTTTAAATTTAAAATTATTAAACTTAAATACAATTTAAAAATCAGTTCCTTAGTTGCACTGACCACATTTCCAGTGCTCAAAAGCCACACTGGATTAGGCAGGACAGAGACAGAACTTGCTCATTACAAAAAAAAGTGATCTTGAACAGTGTTATAAACCATACTACACTATTTGCTTATGTATCCAAAAAACTTGCCAATCTTCATGATTTTTGAAAGAATAACGGTTTAGAAAATAATTAATTCAGTGGTGTTCAAATACACACACCAATTTGACAATTTTGATAATATGACCATGAATTGCTGCTTTTCATCTCAATATTTTCTGGCTAGAAAGCTTCTTTTTCTCCAAAATTCATTCTCTAAAAACCAAAACACAACAAAAAAAGAAAACCACCACAGTGAAAATAAATCCTATTCCTTTATCTTCATCTGAATGGAATTATTTTATTGTCACGTTTAAACATATAAAGATTAAGAAATATTTTCTATCAAACAGCATGACCTGCATAACTCACATTTATCTTTTCTATGTGTCATATTCATATTGTTGCAATTTGATGCATTATTGTTATTTATAGTATGAAGCAAATGGGTATTGCATTATCCACTAAATGAAACATGGCTAACAAATAAGAAAATCAATGTCCCTGGGAGTTTTAATCTTACTGACAAGTAAAATAATAACAGCATATAGAATTGCTATTCCTGGAAATGGTGATGTTTAGGAAGGGTGTTTATTGGTTTTGAATACAACATGGGGAAGAGTTGACATTGGCATATGTCAAGTTGTAGCATTATTAGCTGTGCGGACAGTAGGAGGAAAGTGAATAAAATTCAAAGATGGGTTGGTCCCTTCCTGCTAGCCAGAAAAGAAAGCAAAGTAAAAAACAGAATGTGGAAAGAAATGTGAAAAAGAAAAGAAATACTTGATTTCTTTCGAAATAATAAAAACTCAGGGCATAAGTCAGGTGCCAAAATGGTTTTATATTCCGCCAGGATTGTTGCCATAATCCCATTTCAACAAGAGACTAGGGCAGACAGCAGCCAACTGTGGCTAATGGGTCATATTCAGTCACCACCTGTTTTTGTACAGTTTGATAACTAAAAATTAACACTTTAAGTAATTGAAAATAATTAATAAACGGGTGACACATTAATATTATATGAAATTCAAATTTGTTTCCATAAATAAAGTGCTATGGGACACAGCCATGACCATTCATTTATGTGTTGATAAGCATTATGGCTGCTTTTGATCTATAATAGTGGTGTTGAGTAGTCATGGCAGAGACTTCGTGGCCTGTAAAGCCTAAAATATTTACCATCTGGACCTTTATAGAAAGTTTGCTGACCTCTGCTCTAGATGTTCGAGGAGTTGTGGCCTAACCTCCAGTCCATCTAAGTCTTGCTCCTGCCTGTATTTCAGAGCTGCTTTAATGAGTGAGTTGGTGAGTGAAGTACAGGGTTTCAATGCATGAGAAATTAAAAAAAAAAACAAAAACAAAAACAAAAAACCTTTTTAAATGTAGTATTCATTAACTTACCCAAATTGGAAAATGGACAAGACAGCACACTTCAGTGGAAATTTTTAAGAATCCACAACCCTCCTGGCCTGCTTTTGAGGCACTTTGTAGCCAGTATGTACAAATGTCTGATTTAGCTGGGCCATCCATCTGGGACCAGCTACCTGAAGATTGCAATCACGGTCAGCAGAAATTTGAAACTTGTAAATTGCAAGTGGTAGACATTTAGCAATAACAAATTATTTACATCATTATTTAACTTTAATATCTTTTCATTTGCATTCTAAGAAGTTACACACTTCCAAAAACAGTGAAAGAAAACAAAAATTTTCAAAACGGAAACGGTATGCTGACATAAAAGCCAGAAAAAAATAAAATTTAAAACTACTGTTATTATACCCTGTAAATTACACGTAGCCTTGATGAGCAGAGAACTTCACTGGTCAGTACAGTAGTCACTCACCACATGTAGCTATTAAGCACCCAGAATGTGCCTATTTGGAATAGAGATATACTGTAAAATACATACTGGATTCCAAAGGCATAGTACTGAAAAAAAAGAATCCAAAATATTTTAATTCATTCATGCATCACTTAATGACATGGTTACATTCTGAGAAATTGGTTGTTAGGTGATTTTATCCTTATGCAAACATCATAGTGTGTACTTACACAAACATAGGTGGTATATCCTACTACACACCCAGGGAATATGGTATAGCCTATTGCTTCTGGGCTGCAAACCTGTGCAGCATATGGCTGTATTGAATACTACAGGAAATTGTAACACAATGGTAAGTACTCGCACATCTAAACATACCTAAAGATAGAAAAGGTATGGTAAAAAATACTGTATTATAATCCTATTAGATCAGCAATGTATATATGGTTTCATGGACCAAAATGTCATTACACAGGGCATGGCTGTATTTTTATACTGATTACAATGTCAAAATGATACCATTTTAGATACATTGGGTTAAAGAAAACATATAATCCAAATAAATTTCACCTGTTTATTTTTACTATTTTAATGTGGCCATTAGGATTAAAATGACATATGCGGTTCACACTATGCTCTGTAATAATGCAATAGCAGCATTTATTATTCTATAATAGGAATAGTAGAAAAATACTAAATGAAAGATAATCCATAGATGTAAAAATCATGTGCCTTTTAGTACCTCTTCTAAGTTCCTTATTTTAATAAAAGGTAAAAAGTAAAGAGGTTTTCTTATTAATATAACATGAATTTTTCCTGTCCCTACTAAATAAGTGCTTTATAGAACAAATGTTTTAAGCAGGCATTATGAAGGAGCACCAAATACGAGCTGGTCTTGAACAAGCTGTCCCCAGTGTGTTTCCTAGACTCATTGAGATGAAGCAGCCTTGTGTATGTTAATCTCATATGCTTAATCTCTGGCCTCCATGTTTAATTGAGCTCTCATGCTAGGGCCGCTAGTATCTGTCTTCCAATCAGGCTGTGCATGAAACCAGAGCCCTACAATTTTGTTTGAAGAACACTGCTTGTCCAACTTTATTGGCACCCAGGCTGCTGATCACGCAACCCTATTTTTCATGAACTTCTGTTCTGAGGGGGAAGGTACTGAAAAAGGAACAGCTGTACATGAATAATGTTACTGTCACACACATAAAAGGGAAAGGGAGGGAGGGAAAAGACACAGACCTGGCCTCCATTCCTGATTCTCAGATGAGGATGGCTGGTGGCAGTTTCCCTTGCAAGAGGGATAGGCAGGGGAATCAAGGGGAGGAAAGAGAGAGAGCCATGTGGTGAAAAAGGGAAGTGAGAGCTGGGGGATTACACCAGTGCTGCATGTGGGGGAAGGGGACAGTAACTAACAAAGAACTGCCAGTCAGGTGACCTGACTTCTAATGCCACCTCTGACGCTACTTGTAGAACCCAAGGGCCTTCACTGAGTATCTTTGGAACTGAAAAATGCAGAAATTTGATTAGATTAGCTCTGAGGCCCCTTCTAGCTTGGCTGTTCCATAAACATTTCGTCTCTGGCAGGAAATCGAGGAGTATATACAGCCATGAATGTGTCACTGAGTTTAAAGGAGACAAAGACTGCGTCTGCCTGACACCTGGATGCCTGCGAACACAAAAGATGTTCTCTGAGGGTCTATTGGGAGCCTGTGACATAGGCTTAAAATGTGGAAAATCCCATGACAACAGGGTACCCTGTCACCCTAAGCAGATGTAAGCTTAATTTTCTTCACGGCAAGATAATGAGCAATATAATAGAGCTTAACAAAGCAATTTTGGATAAGGGCTTAACACAATCAACTGCTATGGTGTTTCAGCCATTTATTTACAGGATTTAAACATCTTTCCTCCAAAGCTGGGATTCCTGCCAGATAACCTGTGTAATGGACCTAGTGCAATGACCTACACCAAATGGCTAACAATTTTGTCCAGCCCAAGGCCTTTGCTAGTGGGGCTCATCTCCTGGCTCTGGCTAAGTATGCAGCTACATTCCTGATGATGTGGCAACATTTTAGGCTCTGGTTTCCAAGAGAGCTGAGACACAGTTATTCTCAGGCCTTGGGAACCACCGTTTTTGAGAAATAAGTTACGAAAATACAGAGTATCTTATGTCCTGGGGAAAATTCAAAGAAGTTTTGGGGCATCTTTACAATATTTGTCAATGGAAAGGAAAGGAACATACCTTTGAAAGGCAAACACAGAACTTTCTCTGTTCCCAACTTATGCCTCCAAAGCTGTGTGAAGAGGAGACTCTTCTCAAGTCTATACATAGCTGTCCATTAGAGCATCTCTATTAGACAGACATCTTTATTTTTCATTTTGATGAAACTTTTTTAAAAATAGATACTGTGACTGTAATGTTTGCATGAACCGAAGCTGGAATTAAAACTAAAAATTTATAGTCATGGTCTTTTTCATCACTTTTATATAAATTACCCAGAATTCCAGATTGCAATTAATCTATATAGTTTTACAAGTGAAGCATGAATTAATTTTTTTTAAAGTGGTTTTAATCGTTTAAAAACTGTGAATTGGTTAGTTGGTTCATGGTTAAAAGAAAAATTATTTAGGGCCTTTTATGTGCCAGGCAGTATGCTAGGTAAATCATCCCTCCCTTCAGTGAGCACTTGCTCTGGAAGAAAAAAATATTTAAAGACATAATTCTATTACCCAGTGATGAATAAGCTAATAAAGACAGACAAAATACACTACAAAGGCACAGAGTCTGGAGGGCCTCTCTCCTGGAAAGAAAATGGAGAGACAGGAGGCAAGAGAGAAGGATGATTTCTCAGAGCATATCTCATTTGAGTTTAGCATTAATTAATGGTTAAACTATCAAAAGCTATTCTGGGCAGCCTATTAAAATGTACTCTGTTGGCTCAAGCTTGACAGTGTGTGAGGAAGAGGAAAGAGATCTTATGACTAGGGTTGCCTTTTAAAATACAGGATATCATTTAAATTTGCATTTTGTATAATCAATTAATATTTTTCAGTTTTTTTGTAGTATTTGGGACATAGTTATGCTTAGAATTCTGGATGTTTCACATTTTTATTTGCTAATTCTTGGGATCTTAGTTACAACTGAAATGCGGAAGAAAATGAATTTTTGAACTTATTCTATAAACACTTTTAAAAAGAGTTTATATAAAGTTGCCTTTAGAAGGATTAGGGTGAAAGGGGGATTTGAAACCATTAAGAAGCCAAGCCCCAATAATGGTATAAACAGAGCTCATTCTGCTTTCCAAATATCTCCTCTGCAGCAGATACTTGCTGGCTGGAATCACCTCTGACATGGCTGACTGGTGACAACTACTTCATTTGCACATTGCCAACTTCTCTATGCTTAGGAGATTCTCTAAAGCTGGGCGTAGTTTTTCTTGGATTTCCCCCTTTCATGTTTCACTAACCCTATTCTTTCACTCTTGCATTTGAGGATGAACTTCTCAGCTTCCAATTTCTTATCTAACATTTCATTCTTGAGTGTACAGTATTTAAACTAACACTTTACCCTTCTCCATTTCTTCCAAAAAGTAAGGGTAAGTGGTCCTTGATTGATTTGTAAGCTACTTCTTTGCCTGATAAAGTTGGGGCGATCCCTAGCATCAGGGTTTAGTAGGACTAAAAGAAAAATATTTATTAGTTATTGTACAAGACAACTTGAATGATCTTAAATGTTACAGTTTATATGTGAAAGAAACCTAATAGGGTCTTCCTAAATTTGACAATAAATTGTAATAATTTATGTGACATCACCAATAATAAGTCAAAAATTAAAAGAAACTTTCTAAACTATCAATGATAGAAGTTAAATTTTAATTAACAATGCTAGAGGAAAGAGTAAATATCCTTTGATTCTCTCACATGAAAAGGTGCTAAAAGAGGTTGCATCCAGAAAGATAGGAAAAAATATTTCAGAATACTGCATATTCTAGTATTGTAGAGATAGTTTATTATTAAGAAAACATTCTGCTTATTTTTTCTATTTTGTGATATATGTGGTATCTGTCATCTTTTTAAAGATGTGTAATTTGTTATGATTTCCTTTCTTCATATAAATAATGTTCATACCTAATTTTATATTTGTCATATTATATTCTTTGACTTAAAGTAAACTGTCAAATGAGAATATGCTTCAAGTTTCACAAAACCAGATCCACTTCTGTTTATTCTTTTACCTTTATGGAGTATAGAAAAGCATTCCATTCAGTATCCTAGAATAACTACTTTGGTATAGGCATTGCAAAATGAATTTTTTTTGTTTGTTTGTTTTACTTTGAAGACTCGATTATTTCTTACAGATGCTAAAACAAAAAAACAAGACAAAAATAAAATATGATTTTATCTGATTTATCACTAGTACATTAAAACTAGTTTAGTTTTGTTTTTGATCTAAAATTTAAAAATAATTAACTGAATTTCTGATAGAACAAAATTTTAAAATTTCTTAAGGGGTGATGGTTTGAGTAACCCCTTAGGGTTTCATCTTTTACCTTCTGCCATTAAATTGTCATAATTAATCATCATGCAACAGGTTGTAACATGTAAAGTGACAATTTATAGGCTGATACAGAACAATAGAGAATAACAGGGATTTAATTTTTATGCATCATTTCTTCAGGAAAACACATCATGAGGGGAAATAGCTTTGAATAAGCTCAGTGAAGGTTGCCATTTAGTTAATTAACTTAACCATTTTCATTAGAAGACTCAATATTGACTTTAGAATACTGTCTGCTTAATTTCTTCAAATAATGAATATGTATGAAACACTGTCAAAGGTAAAGTGAAAATTAAGACAATATAGGTAAAAAATAAAAATCAAATTATTGAAATGTATCAGAAATGTATGTGGAATACATTTTTAAACTTACATGCAGTTGCAGTGAGCTCCTCCAAACTTTTAAGATATGACCTTGGCATAGGCACATTATTTCAGCTGCATAGCACAGGATTTATAATAATCTCAATTTTATAAGAAAGTGTATTTCTAAATTCGTTGGAGAAGGCTGAAACAATGCATAAATCCAATGCACTGAATATAATTTTCTGCTTCAATTGACAACCCAGTCTTTTGAAAAACAGGCTTACTTTTTAACCTTTTTTGACCATATTCATTTTCTGTGTCTTCATATTAGAATAAATAAAATCAGCAGGTGCCTATTGATTTTTGGAGGGAGAAATGTCATCTGTAAGATTGAAAAAAAGTGAAGTCCATCATAACCAACTGATGAACAAATGTGTGTGAAAATTGAAGAAAGTAATAACATAAAAACAATGGGTAAACATCAATATAATTATCTAATATGACTGATTTTCAAATCTGCATTTGTTGTCTCTAGAAGTTGGAAGATAGAAAGGCCTGCAAAATTATTTTTTTTTAAATATGATGATAAACATTCCACACAGCAATCCTTTATTTTCTTAACGATAATAGTCTTAAGTAGAGCACACAGCAGAATCGATTGGGTAGGAGTTTTTGTTCTGTTTTGTTTTAATATGTATATCCAAGCTCCATACCAAAGAATCAAATTCCATAAGTCTGTAATGGAGTCATGATAGCTCAACTTAATTTTTATATTTATAATTTTGAAATAGATGTTTAGATTTCAGTGGTACAAACATCCCTGCTTGAATCCACACAAACTAAAATGACCATTAGTAGTAAGAAAGTGA
>NW_016107523.1:2284663-2327842 GCF_001604975.1 Cebus imitator | reverse complement strand
AAACCAGTTTGTAGATCTCCAGTCTCTACCTGCTGTACTTCAACCCCTGCATTGCCATCAGACTGAGTCTTCTAAAATAAAACTTAGTTCTTAAAAAAATGAGTCCCTTTCCTGTGAGTGAATTATCAGTGTTGTTGTATGTGCATAGAGGAAAAAGGTTACACTACCCATGCTCCTCTGCAGATTCTGATGTATTCTCCTATGGAGACGTAAAAGGCAGAGCCAAAAGGGCTTCCTTTATGAATCATTTACTGGGGAAAAATAACGTACTGGATCACTTTACTCCCTTATATGGACTATTGTTAGAAGCAGTTGGATCTGCTGTCTTTAATGAGACAGAGTTGTGCTCAAGGATCATTAATGACAACCATTGCCCTTACTCAGAGATAAAGATTTAAGATCCCTTAGCATGGTGGCTAAAGATTTTCAAACTCTTGCCCAAACATATCTTTTCAATTTCAAACACAATCGCCTTACCCTATTCAGGAGTAATTCTACCATAATATTTTGTTTACAGTTTCTCCACCTATAATGATCTTTCCTCTTTTCTTGAGTACTGCAAATTCTACTTGAGAATAGAACAACGTCTACATGAGGGCATTCTTTATCACTGTGGTCTAAAGCCATTTTGCTTCTGCTATACTTTGAGAAAATAATTGTTTGTCCTTGGGCAACTCCTGTATTACCATGCTTTGTTGCAATCTCAACTTTCCACATAATTACCTTCCAAGCTATACTACAAGGCAATGGAAGGATTATGAAGGGTTTAGGGTTACTCTCTTCTACCTCACTCTAATTTCTATTCTTCTACCTTTTAAAAAAATTCTGTCTATGCCTTTATTATTTTCTAGACTATAATAATCATACAAAATTGTATCAATATGACACTATATTTTAGATATACCCTCTATTATACATTGTTATTAACTATGGTAATCTCTATTCCTTTTAAGTATCCACTTAGGCTGATATCATGCACATAATAAATGTTCAATTCTTTATGGAATGAATAAACTCAATGTTTTATTTCCTTAATGAATTAATTCATTCTGAAAAGTAATATTTCTGTCAACAATCAATCAACCAACTTCAAAGTAATTTCTCTTCATTAGAGATGACTAGCAGACTTAGTATCAAATTGGTGATTATTATGACTGGCAACATTATAAAATATTCACTCTATCACTTCTGCTCTCCAAGGTTAATTCTTTAAATCTCTTTTGATATGCGAAGTTCAGTGAGAAGTGAACACCTTCTGTCACTTAGCAACATGCTGATCTTAAACAAGGTCAGTTAACCTCACTAAACCTGGATTTCTTTTTCTGAACAAAGGAGACAAGATCCACCTCCTATTGCTTCTGTGATTCAAATGAGCTAAAGTATAGCAAACACTGTGCGATATATAGTGGTTTACAAACCATAAAATTCTGAAAAATTTAGCAGATGATGGTGTAGCTGATGCTGTTGCTCATTAAACCAGCCAGTTGAGCATAGGCAGAGCAATATAAGAGTAGTATTAATTTTCTGATTAGGTGATAAAAATTAGTAAACACTCAGATTTTGCTACTAATAAATACATTGCTGCAAAATGTAATTGATGGTAAAACTACAATCATTCAATAATTTGTTGAACATCTTCTAGGTATAAAGCATTATAAGATGAAAAGAAATCCTAGAATTACATCCCTTATAATCCTAGTTCTGGATTTATGTTTTTATTTTAAATACTGAGTGTGTGACATAGACCCCAAAAAATGATTTTCCCCCTTTAAGATTTTTGTTTGCTCATGAAATCATTGGTTGGCTACATCAGGCAGAGATTTTAAATGAAAACCTATTTTCAATAAAACAGAATAACTCAATTCTAAGCAACTCTGGGGCTAATATATATATAAATAATAGGGTTAATCTAATTTCTTCTTCACAAAGACAGTTGTTCCTATTGACACCTCTCAGCACTGCTATTGTTTATATAGAACAATGATGTCCAATAAAAATGTAATGAGAGCCACACATGTAATTTAAAATTTTTTATACATTAAAAAAGTAAAAAACAGGTAAAATTAACTTTAATATTATATTTTCTTTTACTTAATACAGCCAAATTGTTGTCATTTCAACCTGTACTCAACATAAAAAGTACCAATGAGATATTTTACTTTATTTTTTCACACATAGGTTTGTTATCTGGTGAGTGTTTTATACTTGCAGCCTATTTCAGTTGGGAATAGCCATATTTCAAATGCTCATACGGTAGGCTGTGGTTACCACATTGGAGAGCGCTGATCTAAAAGGAAAGTTGGATATTTTGTCCAAGTTTTTGTTCAAATAAAAAGAAACTGATTAAACTTTGAACAATATTAATTATTCTTATCAGTCTCTTGTTTTTTCCTCTCAAGAATATTTATAATGTTATAAAACCAGCAATGTTAAATATATTGAAGTCACCATTTGAAAAAGATGGAAGATGAGAATCCTTTTCACAATAAATACTGTCTCATACTATCACCACACCAAAGCAGTCATTTTCCTATTTTAAAAAATATATACAAAAATTCTTCTGTGAATACTGAAAGCAAATGTGGGTATAAATTCCTGCTTATGCAATAAAATGTATACTTAAAATTACATTACAAATGAAAAATCATAGCTGTACCTTTGTTGTATTTTGACATTTCTGTTTGCAATAAAAGCTTTTTAATAGAGGCAGAGCTCTTCATGAATATAGTAAGAATTTTAGTTACTAGGAAATAAGAAAAAAACATTACTTCAATATTGAGTTATTAACATAAATGAGAGCATAAAAGTTATTTCAAGGATAACTTTAGGTTTTACTAGGAACTATTTGCCACAATACTTTTGAAAAAAATAACAGGAATTTTATAGACATTTGTCTTATAAAAAAGGAAACACCATACATGGAAATCAGAGTTTCAATCAGCATGATAAATTTTGTAGGAAAACTAAATGAATATGAATCATCTGTATTTGGGGGCCTCAGTGAGTTAAGCCCTATAGCTATCTCTTAGAGAAAAATCTTTCACAATCCATTCCAATTATATCTGTATTAAGGTTTGTGACAGCATAGCTGTCCCCCAACCCCATGTACTTCTTGAAATATTAAGGAATAAATTCAATTTCTTAGTACTTTATGTTACTACACATAAAGGATTATGACAAACACTTCTCCAATTATAAAAATAGTGTTTATACCAATACCAAAAAATGATGTTTGGAGAATCCTACAATATTACCTGCATTTTGAAATGCCAGTAGGTGAAGGGAAATAATCTATGGTGGGAAGGCTCTAAAATGGCACCCAGTGATCTCTGTCTTCTAGTATTTGAGCCCTTTAACAATCTCCTCCCCTTGAGAGTGGTCAAGACTTTTGACTTGCTTCTGACAAACAGAATACATGAAAGACAAAGGGATATCACTTCTCTAATTAGGCTACCTAAGATTGTGACTGTTGTCTTGCAGGCAGTTTATTTCTCTCTGTCTCTCTGTCTGTCTCTCTCCTCTCTCTCTCTCTCTCTCTAGCTTTGATGAGGTGAATTGTCATGTTAAAGACAGAAGGAACTAAAGGTGGACATCAGTACTTCAGTCCAACAACCCATATGAAACTGAAACTTACCAATAACCAGGTGAGTTTCGAAGTAGGTCCTTCCAAGTCAAGGCTTCAAATGAGACCCTAGCCCTGGCCAACACCTAGTGTGCAGCCCTTGTGAGAGACCCTGAAACAAATAATCTGGATAATCTATGCACAGACTTCTGACCCATATGCATCCTGATATTCTAAAGATATATATATATATACACACACACACACACCCATACATATATAATATTTTAAGCCACTATCTTTGTGGTATTAGTCTTGCAGCAATACATAACTAATTCATAATGTTATCATCTTTTTAAGAAACATATATGATAATACAAAAATTAAATAATGATGAAGTTGTAGGGGGTTCTCTGTATAGGAATATTGCAAATATAAGAATGGACCATATTTTAATGAGTTATTGAGAAATAATGGCTACTTTTAAAGTTTCAATGTCAGAAAGAAGAAATCAAATATATATCCAGATGAAATGATAAAACCATTAAGGTTTCATGCACTCTCTCGCATTTCTAACATTAATTTTCGAATTTTAAGTAGAACAGTGATAAAGATGAATCATATTGTCAATCTTCTAGTTTTATTTTAGCACCTTGCATTTAAAACAGACAATTTATCTTTGAGTTGTTGCTACTTCAAATAATATTTTAAGTTTCTACAATTTCACACAGAGAGGAATGCTGAGAATCTGTTAAGACTGCTTTTAGGTAAAGGATGCCTCAAAATCACAAAACATTTTAAACTTGGTACTTTGGGGGTGAAAAAGCAGGCATATTTTTCACCTATTTTCTGAATTTTACATGTTAAATTGGAAGTATGATTTACGTTAAACTTTATTAAAACATATTAAAGATAAACCATGTGAAAGGATGGAAAGAAAGTGGAAAATTTCCTACTTTGTTCACTTCAACCAATTAAGAACATAATTGGTACCAAAAGATGAAGAGAAGGATTTCGGGTAAAAGAGAACAGAAATTAAAACGGAAGAGGGGGAGAAAGGCAACGATAGATGAGATGGAGAAAAGAGCAAAGGGAATTAACACATTTGGAGAGTGTGAGATGAAAGAGTGAGGAAGAAGGAATTTATAATATAAAAATTGAGGTGTAGTGTACTAACATGGAATATGGAGTTGTTGAAAACGTGTTGGAATTAACTTCTGAAAATTGTTGATGAATGCACAATTTAGAAATGACAAATAGTAGTTCTATTCCATTTCCTTTTAAAGGATAAAGCCTTCAAAATGCATGAAAAATAATAAAATGAATTTTCAAATGATTCATAAAATCATAGCTTTCTGAAACTAAATTTTTTTTTTTTTTTTTTTTTTTTTTTTTTTTTTAAAAATTTTTTTTTTTTTTTTTTTTTTTTTTTCAGATTAGAAACTCTGTGATATGGTTTGGCTGTGTCCCCATCCAAACCTCATTTGAATTGTTGTTACCCTAATCCCCACATGTCATGGGAGGAATCAGGTGGAGATAATTGAATCATGGGGGTGGTTACCCTTATGCTGTTCTAGTGATAAGGAGTTCTCATGAGTTCTGTTTGTATTATAAGGGACTTTTCCCCCTTTTGCTTATTCTTCTCCTTCCTGCTGCCATGTGAATAAGGATGTGTTTGCCTCCCCTTCTGCCATAGTTGTAAGTTTCCTGAGGCCTTCCCAGCCATGCTGAATTGTGAGTCAGTTAAACCTCTTTCCTTTATAAATTACCCAGTCTCAGAAATGTCTTTGTTAGCAGTGTGAGAACAGACTGACATATTCCATTCTATAAAACACCAACAAGGTCTCATATGCGGTATTGTAGATGGTACTAAATAAACTTTCTGAAAAGCATTTTTCCGAATTCTTTCTTCTCATTGAATTGTGAAACTGTATACTTTCATCTATAGCAAATATTGGAAAGTTTCTGCATCTGGAAGATTTTGTAAGTGAAAAGAATTCTTATATTGCCATGAATGACATAGCCCTTGACAAATGAGTAGGAATATGTGATAATATTTAATTTGAAATTGTCTTTGAAGACAATATCCATTCTATTACTATTTTGACATCATAACATTGAAGGAACATATTCTCATCCATATTTAGTAAAACTGTACAGTCAATTTTCCAGAGGTATCCTTATATAATATCAGTCATCTAGTCTCCACAGAAATGATTGAAATTCCTTGACTAAACTAAGAAGCTCCATTGGTTACATGAATCCAAACAATTTCCTCCGCTAACCTTACTTTCTACTGTATGCTCACAGGTACATATGTTTATAATCTCAATTTCAGGTCCATGCCTTAAATGTAGACCTTCTAAAACAGGACATTTACCCCAAATTTCAGTTCCTTCCCTGGTTTGGCCATGTTTTGAGACACCAGAATGTAAGATATACAGAAACAGAAAATATCATGGAAGGAAGATGCAACATCTTTTCAACTTACTGTGATATAAATTTGAAAAGCAATGACATGGAATTCTGATTCAATTGATATTCATGGTTCACCTTGCATATTGAAGCCAACTGTCTTGATTTGGGTCTACCAAGAATCAGATGCAGAAATAAGTATTGGAACTCAAGTTTTGGGATACAATCCCAGGACAGACCAATAGGCCGAGAAGAAGTGAAATAGGGAGGACCTCCAATAAGGGATATATTATTATGCAAGTCACCAATGTGAACAACTGAATCTTAATACTCCTCGTTACCCTAAAAGAAGATGTAGGAAATCAAGCTTGGAGTTACTAGATCTGAAGGGCAAGGGGGACAGAGTATTGATCTATCAACTGCTGCTTTACAAGGGCAGAACTGCTACATTTCTACTTTTTCCCAAGAATGAGCAGAGAGAGAAGTACAGGAAAGAGAAGCAAGTACATGAAGCTGGAAATTAAGCACCATACATAAAAATGGTAAGTGCTAAAGGGATATGGGTGTGAAACCAACAGTATCTGCTACAATGCTTAATATATTTTTTTGCTTAAATGATATCTACAACCTGCCTACATTTGGAAAGTATTGTAATGTCAACATCATTATTCAGTTTCATTAATTCACCAAAAAACCAAGTCAAAGCAATGTGACAGATATTAGTTGGTTATCTTTTCATCTATGTATTCTGTCTACCTGTCTGTCTATCACTCAATCATCTTTCACCTTTACTTTCCTTTGGGGAACTTTGCACCTACTTCTCTACCTTTGTTGTGGTGCAGCTGTAGAGTTTGGTTGAGATTTAACGACTTTTAGTTGTACAAGTGAGATGTGATTTAGCACAGGAATGAGCATGTGACCTAATTCAGGCAATGAGTCAATGAGTCTTAGAGCAATCTTTCCTGGATGCTTTGGGAAAGAATGTCCCTAAAGAGATGATTTTCATCAAAAGTAAGCTTGCAGATATGGGTTCTGAAACTGCTTAGGGCCATTTTTGTCACCAAGAGGGAAGTCAGATGAAGCTGTTAGGTCAATGCAGAGAAATAGAACCTAGAGAAATGTGAAAACAAAAAAAAACCTGAAACCTTGATAATATGGTTTAAATCAGTTTGAAACCAGTTTTCTACCATTTACAGCATAAAGAGAACCAATATATGCATTAAGTCAGTTACATATAGGCATATTAGTTAGCACTAATCCTCCATGATACTTCACAGAAGGTGAAGATTCATGGACTTTTAAAATAATTCATTCTATCATTTTACTTGAATATCATACAAATCTCTTGGCTAGTGTTTACAAATGATACTTTTCTTTCAGTTTGCTAATACCTATAAACCATATTTCATAATTCCATAATGTGAAATGTAGAAAATATGTAACAGTTCAAACATTATATTCTAGAAGAGAGATTTTTATTTTTTATTTCTATTTTTTGAACTCAAGAGACAGATTTTTAAATTTGCAATCTGAGATTAGAGCTCTGCAACAGCTAAAGTGTTTACTATTTTGAGAGAAGGCTTGCGAAAGAAAAGGTTAACCTAGTAGTACCTGCTGTGCCTACATTGGCAAATGAAGGAAAATCATACAGATGGTGGCATTTGCCTGGGAGTTTGGTGCCAGGGGTGCCCTCTCAAAGGCACACAAAAAGATAGAATGAAATTTATATCTTTTTTTAAATATGTGGATGTGGATTTGTTGGAAAAAATTATTTTACCCACACTTTAAAAATCACCACCACTGTCACTACCACAACAATCGATTTAATAGTGAACATTTATTCATCCTTTATTATGTACCATGTTCTCCCTTGCCAGATAAGCAAGGAATTCAGCTTTGTTCTAGACTGCTGTTTGGCAGTCTTAGGTTATTTTCCTTCTAACAGTGCAAAGCACTTAGAATATAGCTGACACACAGTAAGTTATTAATAAATATTAACTAACATGACCTAACACACCCAGGAATCTTTAGCTCTCCTAAGGGGTGGGGAGGACTGCAAAACAGGAATCAGTTAAATTTCTGCTTGGACTATCTGGTGCAGGCTTGGTATAGATATAAAAAGAAATAAAATATTGGTACAAACTAAATGCCTGACACACATGAGGTAGAAACGAATGAATGAATGCTGTAAGTGAAATACTGCTGTGGGCTGAGGATTACAGGAGGCCAGGATGGATCTTGTTTGGAGGTGACAAGGCAGGCTCTACGGGATTATAGAGGAGAAGTCAGATTTAGAGATCAGTGGTGTAAGAGAGAAGGAAAAAAGGTAGACTTTCTAGGTAGACTAGGCAGGGAATGAAAGGCAAGGAAGAAAAAAGAACAAATGGAAAGAACATTGGGTAGGCTCATTGTGATGGCAGCCTGAGCAAAAATGACAAGTGGGAGAGAATATCAGAAGATTTCTAGAGTTGAATGACACAGGGGTTGTAAACCCAGGACTAAAAGAGAAATTTATCAAGGAACTGTTTCCCTTACTAAATCCACAGCGTCCTCCACATAGGTACAGACTTGTTTGTCTAGGATTTTCTGACTACAGGGCAATTTGCCTTATCAAAGTGACTGAACGAAGGGGGGTAGGGAGAGCAAGACAGGAAGAGAAAAAGAAAGAGAGAGGGATGGTGAAGCTCTTGTCAGAATCAACTGGGAATTGCAGAACAGTGTAATGGTGCTTTCATGTCAGAGGTAACATTCACAGAAATGACACATTTTAAGGCCTTAAGGGGATGGCAGATTAGGAGAGAAGCTTATAATGTATTGCTGCTTTCTAGTTTTATCACTGTTTGGAAAGTATTTCATTTTATTTACAGCTCTGTAAGAAAATTACTAAAAAATAACAATAACTAATACTTACTGGTGTCTTACCATGTGCTGAGCACAGCTTTAAGCTTCTTAAATATGTTATTAGGTGACTGCAAAAGTAACTGCAGTTTTCACATTGATGGAACTTGCTGTTTGATATTGAAATACATTTTTAAATAAATGTGGTTATATCATACATCATTTTAATGAGCATTTCTCGCTTTATGTTTTTTTACTAATGACTTATTACTTGCTGTTTATTTTATGTTTATTTTATACTGTGGAAATGATGTTAGACAAAACGCAAATTTGAGCAATTTTCCTATTTGAGTCCAAAATGGGTTATAAAGAAGCAGAGACAACTCACATCAAAAACGCATTTGGCCCAGGTACTGCTTACAAACGTACAGTGCAGTGGTGGTTCAAGAAGTTTGTCAAAGAAGATGAGAATTTTGAAGATGAGGAGTGTAGTGGCTGGCCATCGGAAATTGACAATGACCGATTGAGAGGAATCATCGAAGCTGATCCTGTCACAACTGCAGGAGAACTTGCCCAAGAACTCTATGTCAACCATTTCATGGTCATTCGGCATTTGAAACAAATTGGAAAGGTGAAAAAACTCACTAAGTGGGTGCCTCATAAGCTGAGTGAAAATAAAAAAATAGTCTTTTTGTAGTGTTGTCTACTCTTATTCTATGCCAACAACAACAACAACAACAACAACAACAACAACAACAAACCATTTCTTGACATGCAACAAAAAGTGGATTTTATATGACAACTGGCAATGCCCAACTCAGTGGTTGGACTGAGAAGATTCTCCAAAGCACTTCCCAAAGCCAAACTTGTACCAAAAGGGGGTCATGGTTACTGTTAAGTGGTCTCCTGCTGGCCAGACCCACTACAACTTTCTGAATCCCACTGAAACCACTACATTTGAGAAGTACGCTCAGCAGATTGATGAGATGCTCCAAAAATTGCCATGCCTGCAGCCAGCAGGAGCCAACAGAAAGGGCCCAATTCTTTTCCATGACAACACCCGATCACACGTCGCACAACCAACACTTCAAAAGCTGAATGAATTGGGCTACAAAGTTTTTCCTCATCGGCCATATTTACATGATATTGGCCTCTCACCAATGGTCTACAACTTCTTCAAGCATCTCGGCAACTTTTTACAGAGAAAATGCTTCCGCAACTAGCAGGATGCAGCAAATGCTTTCCAAGAGTTTGTTGAATCCCGGAGTATGAATTTTTACACCACGGGAATAAACACACTTATTTTTTCTTGGCAAAAATGTGTTGATTGTAATGGTTCCTACTTTGGTTAATAAAGATGTGTTTGAACCTAGTTATGATGATTTAAAATTCACAGTCCCAAACCGCAATTGCTTTTGCACCAACCAAATATATCTCAGTCCATTTTTGTAGGGCCGTTTTTGTTCCTGTTCCTAGGCAAGAAAACTAAGACCACAGAGAGATGACCCAGCTAGTAAGGAATGTGTGGAAGGTGACCATTTGGCAACCCCGCAATTAATCATGACTCCTCGAATGCATGTATTTTGTAGTCCCTTCTCATTTTGATTCTGAACTTGGCCATATGACTGGCTTTGGCCAATGGGATATTAGCAAGTGTCATACAAACGGAAGCTTGATAAGTCTTTGATGATTGGTGTTTGTTCTTTAGAAAGGCTCCTTCACAGAACTCAACCACCAAGCTGTGGGGAAGCCAAAGGAGCCACATGGAGAAGACTGAATGGAAACAAACTGAAGCTTATGGCCAATAGTTTTAGCTGAGTTCCTGGCTGGTAGCCAGCACCAACGGCCAGTCATATGAGTGAGGCCATTTTGGACTTTCCAGCTTTCCTAGTGTCTTGGTTATCAGGTGAAGCAGATGAATATCATAGTCAATGCTCAGAATTATGAGAAATTGTAAAAGTTTGTTATTTAAAGCCAGTAACTTTTAGGGTGGTTTTTTGCATAGCATATATAACTGGAACAGAGTGAAATCAAAATTTGAACCAGGCAGAGTAGTAACATGTCAAACTAACTCTACAGGATAAAAAGCAGCTTTGCAAAGCCAAGCAGAACTTTATTTTTTTTTTGAAATAAATATTCTACATTGGCTCTACCAGACTGCATGATACAGTAGTATGCTATCTTACCTTACTCTCTCTCTTCTTGTTTCCTGCTCTTATGTGAATATACAACAATCCCCCTTTGTGGTGACATGATCTTTGCTCTCAGGAACAAAAAAATGACCTTATTACATTTACCGATATCATCACTACTCCTTTCACATTTTAATTAGCAGTAAATTGTAGAAAAACAATTATGTAAATTATTAGTGGAGGTAGTGGCCTCTCTGTCTCTTTCAAGATTAATATAATGACTCTGAGTTATGGTGAAGAATAAGTCAAAAACAAGGTCAGCATCCAGTCCAGAGGAAGAATTTGAAAAAAAAAAAAAAAAAAAAAAAAAGAACTTAGGAATTTGGGGAAAGTCTGCTCTTATTGCTGAGACATTTGTTTGGGTAAGAATTTTTCAATAAGCGTATCCAGAACTAGAGAACTCAAGTGAGCTTTGCCTTCAAACTAAATCACAGTATATTCTCTAATAATTATCTCAAACAACCATTCCCTCCACTTCTGGACTGTGTCAGATCCCCCTGTTCTATGTTCTCCTGCTGTGCTTGTTTGCATCACCACAATTTGAACTAAGCAATTATTAAGTTGATGGTGGGTTACATAAAAAGCAATTTTTTTCTCATCCCGGACTTCAAAAAGCTTTATTAAATCATTTTTCTTAGCTTACATTTGAAAACTCAGAATGGAGTGGTGGGAATGGGGTGTGGAGAGGGAGAGAAGTAGTGGATTAATAGTCTAGGTCTTGCATAGGTGGTCCAGCACTGCTGTCTTTGTGCCTGTACTGGAGAGGATGCAGAGAAAAGGGAACTCTTGTCCACTGTTGATTGGAATATAAATTAGTATAACCACTACAGGGAACAGTGTGGAGGTTCCTCAAAAAACTAAAAATAGAGCTACCCTATGATCCAGCAATCCCACTGCTGGCTTTATACCCAAACAAAGTTAGTATACTGAAGAAATATCTGCACTCATATGTTTATTGCAGCTCTATTCACAATAGACAAGGTTTGGAAGAAATTTAAGTGTCTGTCAACAAATGAATGGGTAAAGAAAATGTGATACATATACATAAATGGAGTACTATTTTGCCATAAAAAAGATTGAGATCCTGTCATCTGCAACAACATGGATGGAAATGGAAGTCATTATATTAAGCAAAAAAAGACAGGCACAGAAAAACATCTCATGTTCTCACTTATTTGCAGGATCTAAAAATCAAAACAATGGAACTCATGGAGATAGAGAGTAGAAAGATGGTTACTAGAGGCTGGGAAGAATGGTGGAGAAGTAGGGGAGAGGTAAGTGGGATGGCTAATGGGTATAAAAAATAATTAGAAAAAATGAATAATACCCAGTATCTGATAGCACAAACAGGGTGACTATCATCAAAATAATGTAATTGTACATTTAAAAATAAATAAGAGTATAATTGAATTGTTTTAACACAAAAGAATAATGCTTGAGGGGATGGATGCCCCATTTTCCATGATATGATTATTATGCATTACATGCCTGTATCAAAACATCTCAAGTACCCCATAAATATATACACCTACAATGTACCCACAAAAATTTTTTAAAAAATTAAAAAGAGAGATTTGGTTGTGGTAGGAGCAGATAGCTTGACTTTTACTTTATAGGTCACTGGACCATGAGAAACCATATGTGGATCTGATGGAGGAGACAATGTGCATGGACTTTTAGCTGGATGTAGTAAGTGAATGAGAACTTGACTGTTCTCTCTTGGGAAGGCAGTGTATGTTCTCTTGATAAGAAACAGATTGCATAGATATTTATGGGAGCAACATGGAGATTTTTAAATGCAGTAGCATACTGAGAATAGTGTAGACACCTTGACAGCCTGTGTTCCTTTTTAGAGCAGAGACTATGTACCTAAGCTGGACTTTACGTGGGAAAGATACACATATCTATATTGTTGGAAACATTGAAATTTGGGGTGTTTTTATTACAGTAGCTCAGTCTACAACATGAGAAATCTAAAAAGACAATGAGAACAGCTGCATTTGTAATTATATCATCCATGTTAATGTTTGTCCCCCTCCAAATGTAAGATCCATAAAGACAAATTTCTGTCTTGTTCATAACTTTATCCTCATTCCTTAGCGTAATATATTGGAAACAGTAAATATTGAATATATAAATAAACAAATATACTCTGTTTCTATCCTCCTATGATTTTGCATAAAGTATCTTTGAGGATCTTTGTGACCCTCTACAGTATTGGCTTTTGAGACTATTGATACTATGTTAATATTACATGAGAGTCAGGATTAGTTGATTAGAAATATGAATACATAGGAACGCATCTTAACTGAATACCTTACTTGTAAGAGGGGTGAGAAACTTAATAGATTACAAGGTGTGGTAGATTGCACTGATGACCTCTCTGCATGCACATCTTTTTGCAATATGACTTTTAAAGTTCCTACCATCAGGAGTTGTAATCTATTTCCCTAATCCTTGAATATGGGCCTGCCTTATGATTTGCTTTGGTTAATAGAATGTGTTAGAAATGAGTGAGCCAGCTCTAAGCTTAAGCTTGAAGAATCCTTCTTCCTTTCAGCTTCCTCTATTAGAATACTGTTTCTTACACGAGAACAAGCCCAGGAGAGCTCGTTGAAGGAAGAGAGACTATATAGAGCAGAGGTGAATCATCCCAGCTGAGCTTATTATGCTAGATAGGCCAGCCACTAGCCCACCCATTAGCTGAGTGAGCCAGAAGAACACAACAGCTCAACTGACCCATAGACTGGGTACAATTATAAATGGTTATAATTTTAAGTCAATAAGTTTTAGGTTGATTTGTTATATAACAGTATTGCAAATTTTGCAATATTTTAGTTAATTACATAACTGATATATAGGAGAAAGCCAGAAATGGGAGTTAGGCTTGGTACAGTTAAAAGTTCTTAAGTAATGCCAGAGTCCTAAATCCTAAAATTACTAATTTTGATTTTGAATGAGTATCTAAAGTCAGGCTCAATTATTTGCAAAGATATGTGAAGAGATATTCACGGCAAACAAATGTGGGTAACCACTGAAAAAGGTATTTTAGAAGATCATTGTTAGAAGACCTAATCATAGCTAGTGTTTTTTGGCCACTTTGTACCGGTCGTTGCCCAAAGCAGTGAATAAGGGAAGGAAATACTCTGAAATCTTCCCTTCTCCTGCTCTCCAATCTCCTGCCAACACCTCCCACTGGTTAAATGTATCTAGAAGATAGTTGAGAAGAAAGCCTGAAGAATAAGGTAGGTGGAGGTGAGCTTCTTGCAATATACAATATATTGTGGAGAAAGAGGTTTGAGAGGGGTGGAGAGAAAGAATTGAGTGGTTCTGTGGGAAAGTCATACTTGGGTTATGAAACCCACGGAGATCTATGTTTTGAAGGTATACACAATTTGAATGTGTTCATATTTTTTGTCAAGTTTGACATATATCTTCTGTGGTTGGATGAATGTGCTTCATAAATATCAAGAGAAAAAAATCTTTTGGCAAAGGCCTTTCCAGTATCTCAGAATACACTGTATGCATTCCAATGAATGGGGTTGGTGGTCAGCTCCTACACAGACTCTTGACAGCTACTCTCTACATCCCTACTATTTAAGATGTAGACCAAGTGGGCCAAGGCATCAGCATCTTGAAATTAGGGGGGAATGCAGAACCTCAAGTCCTATGCAAGACCCACTGAATCAGTAGATTGATTTTAACAAGATCCTAAGGTGATTCTTGTTTCAGTAAGTCATAAATTAATGTTGTTGATAGATTCTTGGAAACTGGGACTTTGGCAAAATGACATATAATGAAACCAATCTTACCATAGGCTAATTGATAAACTAGAATTAAGTTCCTACTGCATACTTGTGGTCACAGAACATGACCAAACATCTAAATAAAGACCCCAAGCTCTTCTAATAAACTTTGAAATAAGTGTGAGATATACATCCACTTTAGAAATATTAATAAAACCAGTAGGAAAATTATTTACCCAGGTTTTGGTGAATCAGTGAGTGACAGTGGTTGTAGTGGTGGTGGTTCATTCAAGGAACAAATGTTTGCAAAGCAAAAATTGCCAGAATTGCCTTCTCTCACCACAAAGTTCAAAAACAAACAAGAACCAATATGGCAGCTCACTGAGCACTTCTTTAGAGCATCAATTATTGTCATGCATCTTTATGATTATTGGATAGCATATGAATTTTTATTTCACAATAATTTATATTAATTCAGTCACTCATTTTCCAAGCCACATACTCCAGCTCAGGAACTTGGGAGGCCAGAGCCCATCCTGGCAGCTCAGGGCACCAGACAGGAACCAACCTTGGCAGAGATGCCAATTCTATCACAAGACACAGTCACAAACACATAAATACTCACATAGGGACAATGTAGACACACCAATTCACCTAACGTACACAGTTTGGGATGTGGGAGAAAACCAGAGTACCAGAAGGGAACCCACAGAGACATGAGAAAACCATGCAAACCCCACACAGACAGTGGCCCCCTGGCTGAGAAACATTTTTTTTCCTTGCCAATATTATAACAGTGATGTTAAAGGAAATGACATTATTCAAGGACCTCTTGTACATTAAAGTTTAAGAAGTTCTGTTCTATGTGATGGCACATAGATCTTTTCCCCTTACCACTGGTATTAGAATTTTATGGTACCTACTTTGTATCAGTAACCACAATTTAACGCCTCATAATAAAGTATGATAGTATATATTGTAAGTTCCTCACTAGACCCTGGGAGATGAGCAAACAAGCTTCATAATGCATAATTGTTGGAGAAATGAGGAACTAGAGGTGCTAAGAGATTTAAATAAGTGGTCCATATTTATGAGTTAGTGAGTGGTGAACCTGGGTCTAGACTGAATTATTAACTGCAAGTTTAGTGATCTTTCCAGAACTGAGATGAGGCATGGAGAATGAGAAGGTGGAATGGTGACACTCATTACACAAACCATTAGAATATTTGAGGTCACTTTGGGAATTAACCACATGTGAACTGAGACATTTGAAAGGAGTATCATTAAGAAAACTCATCCTTCACCCAAAGCAGAAATGATAATTTAATCATACCGTATTCTAGTTTCAGCATAAACACTTGAACATATTAATGTAAATATCTTTCTTTTTTTTTTCTTTTTTCTTTCTTTCTTTTCTTTCTCTCTCTCTCTTTCTTTCTTTTTTTTTGAAACAGTGTCTCACTCTTGCCCAGGCTGGAGTGCAGTGGCATGATCTCCATTCACCTCCATTCACTGAAACCTCTGTCTCCCAGATTCAAGCAATGATCCTGCCTCAGCCTCCTGGGTAGCTGGGATTATAAGTGCCTACCTTCACGCCCAGCTAATTTTTGTATTTTTAGTAGAGATGAGGTTTCACCATGTTGGCCAGGCTGGTCTCGAACTCTGACCTCAAGTGATCTGCCCTCCTCAGCCTCCCAAACTGCTGGGATTACAGGTGTGAGCCACTGGACCTGGCCTCACCATCTTTCTTAATTATTTTAGTACTCAAAATAGTTTTTGTCTGCTCCAAAACTATGTAAAATCTTACCCATAAAGTGTATTTTCTATTTTTTTTGTTTTGTTTGTTGTTCTTTATTTGTTTCCAATGAATAAGAACCTATATAGCACATGAATGCTAATTAATTTCTCTTCCTTAACAAGCATCTCAATTATTCTAACAGAAAAATACACATCATTGATAAAAAGAAAGCAATAAAGCAACCTCTAGGAGATAATTGCAATGGTCTAAAATTTGTCACCACAGCCATAGTAACAGCAGAAAGCAATCTTCATGATAGTCACTTACATTGCAATTGAGTTCAGAATGTTCATTCTTTTATAAAAGTTTCAATAAGTCCAAGAACTGTCTTATTCAAAACCGTTGCTGTCACCCACATCACAGTCAGATGTGTCACTTTCATAAAAGAAATTTTTTAGACTGGATTTGAGTTATGAGCATCAGTTACAATTTGCCTACAGATTGAAACTATCAGAACAAATAGAATTTTCCCGAAATGCCCTTGTGATAACTTTGGTTTCTGGCCCATTTTCTGGTCCATGTCTTCCCCTCCACACTCAGCCAACCATGCCAAAGATGGACTATACTTGTCCTGGTGATAACTGAAAATGTTCACAAATTATAAGTGCAACATTCAGCTCAAATGCTTTCATTTCTACAGCAAAACTGATTGATTTTCTCTAGCAACAAACAATGAAATGCTCTCTTCAATGTCTTGTAATTAGTTCTAATATCAGCAAGCCAATTAAAAGGCAGAAAAACAAAACTTCTCCATCAGGCCCTTA
The DNA here is from genome assembly GCF_001604975.1 of Cebus imitator. NCBI lineage: Eukaryota > Metazoa > Chordata > Mammalia > Primates > Cebidae > Cebus > Cebus imitator. The sequence continues at coordinate 2,310,527 of NW_016107523.1, read as the reverse complement.
TCAGCCCTTTTGTTACCCATAGAGTGGCCTTGCCCTGAACTATAAGGTGGATAAATGAGGGGAATGCTGATTTTGGCATCCAGCTTACTTTCAGATAATCTAGCTCATCCTTCTCAGCTGACACGAGACAGAAATAACATCAAATGGTGATAAACTCTTTCTTGCAAACCTGGGATTCCATGGATCACTGGCCCCAGGCCTAATCTATCATCCATTTTCTACACAGTAAAAGGTAAGAAACCCATTACAGATCTGTTATAAGCCCTGGCAGGTGGTCTACAACAAAAATGGAATACATAACCAACCCAGCATTTGGTATCCCTTTCCTAGAGTTTGAAGCACTAGGGGTCAGCTGACTTCAATATAGTAGTCAGCATTCAGTATTAATTATTTTTAGCTACATAAATAAACTGACATCTTGATGTATGAATATAAAAATTTGACAAAAATATTTTTGGTATAATTTTGATTGTTAATAAAAATTGCCCTGTTATTTTACTTTTGTATTACATATTGGCTTTGCAAGTGATATAATAAATGAAACTGGGTTAGAATTTACAATATATGTTCTTAAATATGGCCTTTCATCTTTGTTCCTTATTTAACCTCAGTTTAAGGAGTTGGCATATGAAAGCTTCCATTTAATATCATTTCACGATTATTAAATTATTAGAAAGAAAGGAAACACCCTCTAGTCTCAGGGTTGGTGCTAAGTAAGTAAAGGCACTGCAGAAACAAAAGGAAAGAAAAACATTTTACATGAGCAAAATCCCTTTTTATTATATCAGTTCTTCTCCTTTCTAGAATTCATTGCTGTAGGCAAACACCTTTGTGCTAATAAAGGACTTATTTTAAAATGTTACACTGAAGGTCCAGAGTTAAGAAATTTTTTTTCCTTTCTCTTTTCATCATCATTTATACTCTTCTTCATTTGAAATTCATCACAAACAGGTAGGAGAGATTGCCAAGAATATTTAAATCTGTTTTTAGTTGAAAATTAGCTTTTTAATAAAATCTGGGGCACAGCATACTTAAGTGATAAATGCACATGCTTGAATACATCCTCAGTATGTATATAGTGGCAAAGATAAAGTTTAAATATGGAAATGAGTTGTTGCACAAGTATCAGTGCTTCACAATTTATGCTGGATTTTTGTTTACATTTAAAAAAATATTATATTGAAATGAATAAATTGCTTTGTATTTGATGAGGTTTCCTAATAGAAAATTATCTGGCTTCAACGTTACTTGCTACAAATGGTTTTTCATCATTTTACCAAAATGGAGGAAGATGATATCAAAAATAAAGGTGGCGGGGAAGGGATGGAGAAACTGTGAAAGTATAACTGCTTTCTGCTTGGATTTCTGGGTTAAAGTCAGGCCAATCGATTGATAAACATCATGTTCAGAATTAAAAGGTCATCTGAATTAGGTTCATACTTTAAAAGTGAAAATGCTGGTGTTTGAAAACAATGCTGGATTTGTTGGGCTTGGTAGGCAACGTGAGGAGAAAAATCTATCATTTTCCAACACATTTTAGCTGAAATGCTGGTTGGTCATAGAAAATGAAAATAATAATATCAGTGGCATGGGAGAGTACTGGCTGAAAACCCTCTGTGCCTTCCACAAGAGCCATTTCATTGTCTTGCTGCCTCTAACTCTCCTCTCCTTCACCTGTTGCATTCATAATAGTACCACATAGTTCAGCTTTCTCCCCATGAGCCATATTTATGACTGTTTGATTAAGAAGCTGAGGCTTTGGAGAATTTGGAGAAGGTGAGAATTAGAGATAATTTTGTGCTTGGTCTTTGCATCCTTCTATTTTTGTATTACACCTACTGTTTTCAAATTCACATTTTTTGAGGAATTACAATATGCCAGATACTGTGTTACACATTTCCCATGTACCACCTCATTGAATTTTCACCACAACCTGGGGAGGTGTCCTCAATTAGTCTCTGAATTTTATGGATGTTAACATTGAGGTGTGGACAGAGTAGGTATTAGAGTACACAGCTGGTAGCAGGTGGAATCCATAATCCATAATCTCATCATTAATGCCTACAGTAAATTACCTCCTCACCACTCCTGTTTACTTTTTCCTTGTTTGTAAGGTGTCTGATCCATATTCTTGGCATTGCCTATGTGGTATTATGGTATATATTGGTTTCTATCCAGGTTCCTGGTTCATAACACCCATAGACCTTGTTACAGTCTTTTGTGATATTGTTGGGTGTGTTGGGTCTCAGGGGCAGGCCTCTGACCTCCTGCTCTCCTTTCACTCTAACGTTCCCCCACCTTTCGGATTATAGGTCTTAATACCCTTCTATTAGAAGGTCCCATCATATACCCTAGGGGAAGGAATGCTGATGTCACGAATCTTCCATAAAAAACAAAGAGGACACAGTCCATTGAGCTTCTGGGTAGCTGAATATGTGGGGGTTCCTAGGGGGTGGTGCACTCACGGATGGCATGAAAGCTTCATGCCCTTTTCCCTCCTTCCCCCCTCTACCATACCTCACCTTATGCATCTCTTCACCTGTGTCCATTGCAATATCCTTTATCATAAATAGGTGAAAGTAAGTGTATTCTGGAGTTCTGTGAGCTGCTCCAGCAAATTAATTGAACCCAAAGAGGGCATCATGGGAACCTCAACCTGAAGCCCATGGGTCAGAAGTTCGAGACACCTGGATTTGAGACTGGTGTGTGTAAGGGCGGAGGAGGCAGTCCTGGGGACTGAGACCTCAATCTATGGGATCTGACACTATCTCTTGGTAGATAGTGTCAGGATGGAATTAGATGACACACCCAGCTAGTAATGGCTATTTGATGTGTGGGGGGAAAAAAACCCAGAAATTTGGTCATAGAAGTCTTCCTCTGTGTTGACAATTGTGATTTGAGAGTAGAGGAAAAACATGGTTAGAAAGAGTTTTCCATATATAGCATAGCATTTCAATAATTTGGAAAGTTAAATATCACATCTTCTTATATACTTATTGTCATTGAAGTGTTATTAATTTTGTGATAATGAAAATCAGGTTTCTTGGATAGGCCGAAATTCTCAGCTTAACTAAAGTATTAAGAGGGTAGATGATGATGACAAGGACGATGCTGCTGCTGATGAAAACAAAAGCAATAATGATAATAATAGTTATTGAGTACTGGGCCAAGCCTAGCACTAAAAGCCTGATGTTTGTTCTCATAACTAGGGTGACCCTCTCCATATATTTTATCTTGTAAAGTGGAATACTCATGACAATGAAAGAGGGAGCTATTAAAAATTATGATAGGATAACAGGCAAAAACCAGAACTGTCAGAGCAAATTGAGATGTACTCATGACACACAACCTAGTAATAAACCTCATGTCAGTGTGAAATTATAGGAGGCAAAGTCAAGGATGCTTATGTTATAAACTTTAAATTACTACTCCCTTCCCCCAACCGTCAGCCTCAAACTATTTAGCAACTATAAATTAGAGATATGAATATTTATAATGCCAGGCACTATAAAATTATGTGTGTCCTTTAAATAAGGCAAGGGTGGGAAGTGATTATGATATGCTTAGTACAGGATGTGGCACACAATAGCCTTTCATTAGATAGCTGTTGAATAAATAATTTAATGAATGTATAACTGCTTTGATATAATTACTAACTACATAAAGAAAACATCCAAATAATGGACTTCCAGGAACTTACATAAAGAAAACATCCAAGATAATGGATTTCTAGGAACTATCAGACTACATGCCCAATAAACAGGTGAACACCATTTTCTTATAGCATAGCATTTTAGCTCACAGATTTATAAAATTAAACACTGTGTGAACTGTGTTACAAATACACTTTAAGGGAGAAAATCATGAGCACACAAAAGCTTCAGTGGAACTATGTGGTCCCTGCTAGGAAGGGGACCAGCTAGAGAAATGATTTCCTATAATGATTATAATCATTCGTATTTACAGCATTTTTTTCAGGGTTCCATAAACACCAGTCAATATGGTAAGAACACCAGTGAAGATTCTATTCTTGGTTGAAAAAAAATCACATTAAGGACAGGACTGAATGGCAACTATTACAACAATCTACTAATCATCATCTTGTGACAGGAAATTGATTGGACAAAGTGTCCATTTTTGAGCAAGGAGTGGGAAAGCCAAGCTCTAGCTTTATTTAATTTTCTCCTTTTTGCTATTCAAATTTTTACTGATGACTAATAATGGCTGTCATTACATAGCAAACATGTCTGGAAAAAGACTAAACATTTATTTACTTTGTACAAATGAAAATAAATCTAACGTGTTTACTCCTCAGATACATATTTAGAAGTAACATGATTAGAGGTTAATACAAAATGAACTAGATTTCTGGCAATTTAGATAACAGCCAACTGTATATTGTGGAAGATAGTTTGTCCTAAGAGTTGCACTATATTTTTAGTTTCATAATTTTTATTTTGCCATTTATTTTGAAAATAATACCCATACTATTATCAATATTACAAAAATTGTTCCCATATTAAAGCTTTGTGATATATGTTACAGTTGTAAACCTACCTTTTTCCTAGGTAAAGTGAATAAGATTTTTAAAGATGCACTTAACTAAAATTCACTTTCCAGAAAATTTTAACTGTTTCCCAAAATGCTTTTTTCTTTTTTTTTTTTTTTGAGACGGAGTTTCGCTCTTGTTGCCCGGGCTGGAGTGCAATGGCGCGATCTCGGCTCACCGCAACCTCCGCCTCCTGGGTTCAGGCAATTCTCCTGCCTCAGCCTCCTGAGTAGCTGGGATTACAGGCACGAGCCACCATGCCCAGCTGATTTTTTGTATTTTTAGTAGAGACGGGGTTTCACTATGTTGACCAGGATGGTCTCGATCTCTTGACCTCGTGATCCACCCGCCTCGGCCTCCCAAAGTGCTGGGATTACAGGCGTGAGCCACCGCGCCCAGCTCCCAAAATGCTTTTTTCTTTATATGCACCATTTTATACTGTCTGGGCAGTAAAAAATTAATAGTAATTCACTATTTACATGTAAACAGTGTATTTTACTTGTCAATAGTATTTTACGTGTAGATAGTAAATTACTGTTTACACGTAAAATATGATGAAAATTTTAAATTTATCCAACAAAATGAAAATACATTTATTAAAACTAATAGGAATGCATAACATACAATACATGTAAAATTACTTGACATTAAAAACAGTAGGATTATAACTAATTACGAAACAACATAAACATATTTTGCTCTACTACACAATCATAAATGTTTCACAGTAGAGAAGGTTCTAGAAAGTAATTTCAAAAAATAGCATCTAGTTCTCCAAAGGGCAAAAAGCAAAGCAAAAACTCATATAGGTTTTTAAAAGAAAATAAATCCACATTTTTATATTTAAAGGAGCAATGGAATGAAATGAGATTCCATATTTTTTCTTTTCTTCTAGGATATTATCCACATAAAAATCACTTGAGCATCACCAAAAGCTTCAAAACCCCACTCTTATTTTGGAATCACTTTTATATTTAAATACAGAGCTACATGGTCTCAAATAAGTCACATAGCCTTTCTAGGACTCAGCGTTCTAATCCAGAAGATGTGAAAATGATTGACTTTCATGAGGCTCCTTCTACCTAAATAATCCTGAGCCTGCAAAATGAATGTTCCATCTTCGCACTTTTTAAATTAATGAAGCATACAATAAGATTCAAAGGTAAAGAATAATAATGCATATTTTGGTTTTAAATAAGGGGGTAGTTAAAAAATACCCATCTACTACATGTACAAAGACCAATAAAGAATGAGGAAAGGGGACACACAATTAAAAAGACATGAAAGGAGATGAAACTGGAATAAAAGGGGTCAGGGAAAGAGTCGAAAAGAATGTGTTACATAAACTACTGGGGCAGAAAAAGAGTGGCAAACATGCATATAGAAAAGTAGTTCATAATAAACATAGTACTATGTAAATTCATAGATGAAAATTAGCATAAAAGAGTGAGAAACTTAGAAGAGAGTGATAATGATGGTGAGAGAGTCTTCTACACACACATAAATGTTCAGAGAAAATACAAAGAAATATGAAGAGTGATAAATATTAAAAGCAACTGAGTCAGGAATGTATTTGAAGATCATAGAATGAGATTCCCAGAGAGAAACACAGAGGCTAGCTTTAACAACATCCCCACTTCATGGTTCAGTATTATCGTTAAAGACTGTAAAAGGTTAAGTTATGTAGTTATGTATTAGACAAGAATGAGGATATCACTTCATGAACCTTCATAGCATGAAGGTACCCATAAATTTAAGCTAATGACCATATTCAGTTTAAAGCAACCCTTTCCATTTCTGCTTAAAGAGAGGCTACCCAGGCCAAAGCAAGGTAACGCACTTGCAATGAACTCATTATACGGTCCACCACTCCGTTAAAGAAATAGCTATATTATCTTCACCCACTATTTCCTCTCTTCAGCAATGAACTTTAAAGGTACAAAAGTAAGTGGTCAGTTTGCTCAATATGGAGAATGCAGCATATTAATGTTAGCTGTGGAGAAAGGCACCTGCCAACTGATTATGATATTAGGATATATTTGGAGAAACTGTGCTAACGAATTGACATATTCATGTCCCAGTAACTAAGACCAGCTAGTTCCAATTATATCACCCACCTTAGCCTCTGGATAAAGAACAGTGCTAGAAAACACAAAGAGGGGATCCCCTTCATGTCTACCCTCCTGTAATAAGTAAGATCTTGAGGTTTAATGAAGATGAAGACTGTCTGCCAGTGTTACAAGCCATTTTTCTTTACTTTAAAAAAAACTTGTGTATTTACCTAAATCTGGCACCGATCATTTGCTTTGTATCTCTAAATCTAAACTGACAGGGATACAGAGGCATGTGGATGGAGAAAAAATGATTGAATAATTTTAATATGACTAATGAATAAAATTCCAAATCCTGTGGCATTTAATGGCAAAGACATTGCATTAAAATTATGATTTTGGCATAGGAAAAGATACTATTGATTATGTAGCAATATAAGTCTTTACATGATGGTGTTCATAATCTTAGTATAAATTTTCTAGCATAAAATTTTGAATTTTTGTTCTGTTGCAGAACACATAAAACCTTGACTCACAATCCACAAAGCTGCTATTGTATATTTTAGATAGTTCTCTCATATTTCCTACAATTATAATTTTTGTTTTTCTTCTTGTGATAAGATGTACTGGGATATTGTAGAACATTTTGGGTATCCTTCCTTCTTGTTCTCTTTTTATGAAGGATTATTTCATTTGCATTGTTTTGTAGCCATAAAATTTAATTGCAGGGATACCACCTTCCCTCCATACATAAAAGTCTATATATTTTTTAAATTTATTATACTTTAAGTTCTGGGGTACATGTGCAGAGTGCAGAATGTACAGGTTTGTTACGTACATATATCTTTACACAAATGTTTTGAAATCATTAAAGGAAGAAACCAAAAAGGGATTTTTTAAAAAAATGACTACTTGCTTGAATTACAGAGACTTAAGCATACATTTTGATTTTAGTGTCATAAAATTAGTATTTACTTTAGTTCCTAAATATTTTATGTAATGTAAATGATCTATTACAAGAATGTCAGCATCATCAATTTAAAAAATATAATAAACTGACACAATTCAAAATGTTCACAAATTAGATGACTCGGTATTGTAAAGATTTTAACTGATCTCCAAATTCAAAATTTGATTCAACATCCTGGTAGGATTTATGTAAAAATAGACAACATGGTTCTAATATTTATTCAGAGAACCAAAAGTAGTCAGGGCAATCTTGAACAGGAAGAACAAAGTTGGCTGATTTACACAACCAGATCCAAAATGTGTAAATAAAATTATTGCATATATACATACAATGGAATATTACTCAGTCATAAAAAGGAATGAAATTCTGACACATGCTATAACATAGATGAACCTTGAAAATATTATGCCAAGTAAAGCAGACACAAAATGACAAACATATAATTGAATTATATAAAAGATCTAGAGTAGGCAAATTCATTTAAACAGAAAGTAGTCGAGAGTCTACTAGAAGATGGGAAGACAGAGAAAGGGGAACTATTGCTTAATGATTCCAGAGTGTCTGGTTGGAGTAATAAAAAATTTGGAGATAAACTGTGGTGATGGTTGTAATAAATGCCACTGAATTGTACACACAAAATGATTGAAATGACAAGATTTTTATGTTAAATATTTTATGACACCTTAAAAAAGTAATATCCCAATACCATTGAATTTTCCACTTTAAATGGATGAGTTTAATGGTATGTGAATTATAGCTCAGTAGAATTGTTTAAAAAAAGAAGTTGTAATTAAGCCAGTGAGGTACTGTTAAAGTACAGATTTAATCAAATGGAAGAGTATAGAGAATCCAGAAGCAGATTTATACATACAGGTTCATTTGATTTATGACAAAGATGCCATGACAATACAGTGGGGAAATGATTATCTTTGAATAAATAGTGATGGGTCAATTGATATTGCTTTTTATTATAAATTCATATGCACTACTTGCTTTATGTAGAATAAATAAGCATTCATTTAATAAATAATATTAATATTAGATTTCTATAGTATTCAAGGTGGAAAGATGAAAAATAACAAGTTAATAAATAAGTAGGTAAGTAAATAAACAAACTTGAGGAGAATGTTAGCATACATTAATTGTTAAGTCTAAACTATAGGTGTGAATATTTAACTTTGATTTATGATATTTGTTCAAGTAGAACTAGACCACGTCCTTTTAGCTTAAACACTGTCAATATATACAATATGTACCTGGTCAGTGAATTAAATACCTTATCATTTCTTCAGTCTAATTCTGCAGAATAATTTATGCAAAACAATTGTGGTGTACATTTTGGCATTTGGTCATTAATGTAAAGCCCTTCACCATCATCATTTTTTCTAGCCACAACCAAATACACAGTCAAGGCAAACGGTCAGGTTAAAAAACAAAACACATACAGCCTCCTCCCCTACCAATGTAGCACCCAGGAAACAAAATAAATACAAACACTTGCAACATTTAACACATGTGACAGAAGAGATGGTTAATGTCTAACCTTTATCCACTGGAGATTTGTCTGCTTGAGCTTATTTTCAAGTTTATCTTGCTCTTCTGGGCTTATGGGAGCACTTACAAGCACAGGTCCTCCAGTTTCATTTAATTGTTTTAGAATTCCCTGGCGCAGGGGCAACTCTTCCACCAGTAACTGAAACAGACAAATGCAACAACGTTTAAAATGAATTACAGCACAATTCCAACTACCTTGTCTTCACTTCTATTGATTAGTCTATCAAAATGAAGCGACTTGACTGAGCGCCTAGTGGTACCTCAAATACCAGCAGTTTTCTAACAGAGCACAGAGATGATTAATTGAAATACTCACTCCCCAGTAGATAAACCTTTGTAGAACAAAAAGAGATCATATTATCCCTCATAATTTTTAAGAGAAAAATGTAAGGTGGTAAAGCAATCCGCCAAATAAAGTTAGCATCTGAAAACATATCTCTATCAGAAATAGAACAATGTGAATAAATTCATTAGCCTCTTGGGTATCATAGAATGCCATAGCATAACATAGCATGCTACTGAGAAAGAAATTGCATTATCATCTTAAGAAGTAACTGACATTGAGAGTATTTACTCTCAATACGCACAGTGCCAGGTACTGTGCTAACTTTTCACATTTATTATCTTAGTTTATGTTCATGGTAAAATAATTATATCAGGTAAATCCTATTATCTTCATTTTATTTTTTTGGTTTGGTTTTATTGACATATATATATATATATATATATATATATATATATATATATATATATATATATATATGTTTTATTGCACTTTAGGTTCTGGGGTACCTGTGCAGAACATGCAGGATTGTTGCATAGGTACATACATGGCAATGTAGTTTGCTGCCTCCATCCCCCCATCACCTATATCTGGCAGGAAATTGAGACAAGAGATTAAATAACAGCTCCAAGGACACAAATCTAGCAAGCAACAAAGCTGTGGTTCAAATTTGGGTAGTTTTATTCTGGAATCATCATTTTTTACCCCATTTTCCTAAATTTCTCTTACTCATCCAGTATCACATAGCATATGCTCTTTCCCAAGACATCGCAAACCACCATGATATTAACAACTGTATTTTATTTATTTTTGTTATCTAGAGTTGCAGTGTCTGCTACAGTACCCATTCACAATCCAACACTATTAACATTTAATCAAAATTCATGAAAATAAAATCTTAAGTTCCTCAGTCACACTACCAACTCTTCAGGCATTCAAAAAAAAAACAAATGGCAAGATGTTACAAAAATGGATAATGCAGAACATTTTCATCATATCAGAAATTCTATTTGACAGCCCTGATCTAGATTCTTTCAGGAGAAAATAGAATCATGTGTATTAATTAATAAGAAAATGCCATTAAATATGTCTCAAGTGAATTATCAATTCACTGTATATGACACTCAATACATTTAGGAAAAATAAATTTCCAAGAATAGACTGAGTTCATTGTTCTAGGGTATAACCATTTTCAAATGATTCCCATTCTTTTCTCTTTTTTTTGAATATCAAATACCTAGTAAAACAACTGATGTATTGTTAGTGCTCCATATTTGTTTTAATTTGAATCAAGTCATATATTATTTTTATACTTTATCTCCTGTTCAGGCGTAAATTTCTTGTTTCATAGAAATAAATGTTTGACAATGGACTCTACATGTGTAAACCAGCTGAATCACTGATAAAGGAGCAATTTCATTTCCTTTTGATTATGTGATCTTGTAAAATGAGGATCATAGCAACCACTGTCAAAGTTTGATAGGAAGGTTAAATAAAATAGTGGATGTAAATATATCTAATGCTTGGCACATAACAGCGAATGATTAAACATTAATTTATCTTCCACTTTCACCTTCTGTTCAACAATTAAAATGAAATAGATCCAAAAAGAGTTGCTTTCCTAAAACTAAAACCATGAAAGTTAATCCAACTGTACAATCAGAGCATGTCAGTCGGCCAAGGGAAGTAATCTGTAATAAGCAGACATCACAGTAGGAAGGCATGAAAAGCCACTGGAACAAGCTGGATGTCTATTCAACCAAATGGAATGTGAACCAACACCACGTCCCACACCCCCAGACAAATAAGCTAAAATGAAACATTGCTACAGGGGAATATAATGCCTTTAATTAGAGGCTGAAGTAGTGAGGTTGATTTAGCAATTCAGATCTTCCCTAAGAAAAGGGATTCTTCTTTTTAAAGATAATTCTCAAATCTCCAGGTATGTAGACCAGGACAGATTAAAAAGTGATTTCCATTTAGATTTAGATTTTATGATTCCACAATCTAATCAGTTTTTTAAAATTATTTGAAGTTGTAAAGTTCTCAAATAATTCTAAAATTAAATTCAAATCACTTTTTAAGAAAAAGCTGTGCATTATGTACCTTTAGATATGTGTGTATGTGTATATATATATATTCCTCAAATAAGGTTGTGAGGTATATATACATATATATATATATATATATATACACACACACACATACACCTCACAACCATATATATATATGCCTCAAATAAGGTGTGTGTGTGTGTATGTATCTTATTTGAGGTATATATATATATATACCTCTCAACCTTATTTGAGGAATATATATATATATATATACACACACACACACACATAAATATATGCATATATATACACACACATATGTTCATATGTGCACTGGTTGAGAATTGCAGGGTTAAGACCCAATAAAGTGAGAAAAACACTTCAGCAAGGAACTATAAATAACCTAATGGGCAGAAAACCAATGATTAAATTAAAACATAGATTCATATACTTCTTTATACAAGTAAGCCCTGGGGAATCTGAGAAACGAAAATTACCTTGACTTGATCAAGCTTTTCTTTCAGTTGCTGCTCATTTCCAGGTTCAGGTGGGATACTAGCAATGTTATCTGCTTCCTCCAACCATAAAACGAATTCATTGAAATCTCTTTGAAATTCTGACAAGATATTCTTTTGTTCGTCTAGCCTGGAGAAAGAAGAATAAAATTGTTATAAAGAACATATTTCTCAAAATATTTTTTACTGCAAATTGGAAAACAAACATGGCAAACAATTTAAAAATAAGCAATTTAAAAGATGTTAACAATACATAATTTAAGAAAATTCATTCGCTTTGAACAGGGGAATTTCAATATTTCAAGAATCTCTAAATGATAGAGTAAAGTTGATCAAGAAAAATTCTGATGTAAAAATTCCAAGCGGGGCGCAGTGACTCATGCCTGTAATCCTAGCACTTTGGGAGGCCAATGTGGGCCAATCACTTAAGGTCAGGAGTTTGCAACCAGCCTGGCAAATATGGTAAAACCCCATCTCTACTAAAAATATAAAAATTAGTCAGGTTTGTTGGCAGGTGCCTGTAATCCCAGCTACTGTGGAGGCTGAGGCAGGAGAATCATTTGAACCTGGAAGGCAGAGGCTGCAGTGAGCCGAGATCACGCCACTGAATTCCAGCCTGGGCAACAAGAGCAAGACTCCACCTCAAATCAATCAATCAATCAATCAATCAATCAATCAAACACGTCATTATATTGGAGCAAGGTTTCTCAAATTTAGCATTACTAACATTTAAGTTTGGATAATTCTTAGCCGTGAGGGGTTATCCTGTGCATTGTAGGGTATTTAGCAGTATCCCTGGCCTGTTGTACACACTGAATAACAGTAGCAAAGCTTTACCTTTGAGCAGAGACAACAGGCAATGTTTCAAGGCATTGCCAAATATGCTGGTGGGTTTGGGGGGGGTGGGGACAAAATTGTCCCTGGTTGAAAACCACCTAAAAGAAGTATATATTCTAAAGTTGCAGGTTTTAAAATGTTTAATTAAAGTATACTTATTGAAAATTATGGGACAAAAATATAAACAAGGTTTCTGTTTTGTTTAAGTAGCTACCATTTTATCTGCTCCTGATTCTGTGGGTCAAGGATTTGCAAAGGGCTCAGTGGAGTAGTTCTGCTCTGTGTGGCTTCAGCTTGGTTTAAAATAAAAACACCAAATTATTACATGCTGAACTGTTTTCCAAATTATGACTCACAGCCTTATTTGAGGAAAGAGAAAAACGGATTTAAAATACTTAACATATGTTGTACTCGTGGAAGTTTTAATTATGAAAATGCATATACTCTATGCTAATTAGCCATACATTTATTCTTATATATTGAATTGTAAGACAGCTGAACAAAATTGTTTGTGCTTAAAATAATTTAAAATTTTTTGTTTTGTTGTCTTTTAGAAACTATGTATATCTTCTGTGAAGCTTTTAAGTATAATATATGTACAGGACAGTGCACAATTTAACTGTATAGCTCAATGCTGTTTTAAAAATTGGACACACTGTACAACCAGAGAAGGAAATAGAATATTATCAGAATCCCAGAAATCTCCTCTTACCCCTTTGCAGTCACTACCTCCAAGAATAATCCATACCCTGTCAACTTAGTTTTGCCTGCACCGATTATTATGAAAATGGAATCATATGGCTTATACTCCTTTGTGTCTTGCCTTTTTCATTCAAAATTATCTTTATAATAATCCACGATGCATATAATTTTAGTTTGTTCATTCACCTGGATGTATAGCATTTAATTGCGTAAATATAGTACTTTTGATAGACATTTGTGATAATTACATTTTTTGAATGATTAGCTAAATATTGTTTTACTTCCTATTAACAAATGTGTATTGAGAGCTTACCATCTTCCAAGAACTCTACTGGGCATTAGGATTAAAGATGTATGTGTTATATACCTTGTCTTGAGGATTTTATAGTCAATGAGAAGAAACAAGCATGTAAGCCAAAGATTATGATTAAGTATTGTAGGAGGAGAAGTTGTTTCTGGGGCAGTGCTTGGGAGACATCCCAGAGAAGATAATGATCTGAGTCTTGAAGCATGAAGATAGATCAGCATGTTGCAGGAATAAGAGGTAGCCTGTTTAAAGATGGCCTTGAAAGAACTACAGTTACAATCATTCTCTAAATCAGAATCTGGTTATTGGACTTATGCTTGTCTATCTTCAGTTGTTATATTTAATAAGAGCTTGTTGAAAGTCTGTTTTTGGACATGTAAAGTTACATTCTTCCTTCTGTTCATTCTCTTTTAAATTCATGTATACATTTATTCACTTATTTTACAAATATGTATGTTTTATTGTTTTCATTTTTGTGGGGACATAGTAGGTATGTGTATTTGTAGGGTACATGAGATGTTTTGATACAGGCATGAAATGTGAAATAAGCATGTTATGGAGAATGGGGTATCCATCCCCTCAAGCATTTATCCTTTATGTTACAAATAGTCTAATTACAGTCTGTACATGCTTAACACAGGAGCAAGAGGTATCTGTTGAACACCCAAGTCAGATTGTGCCATCCCTACATTCAAAACTCTTCCATGCCCTTCTAATTCACTCACCACAAAAGCCAAAGTCATTATATTGTTCTACAAAGGTCCAGATTTGTGCTGTTCAAGATAGTAGGCACTATCATATGTGGCTACTGAGCACTTGAAATGTGGCTAGTACAAATTGAGATGAGCTGTAAGTGTGAAATACACACCAGATTTCGAATACTTTGTATACAAAATAGATCTCTTTACCTCCTGCTCAGTTTTGCCTCGAACGTAGAATTGCTCTAAAAATAGTCTATTTAAAATTATTTAAAACATAATATATAATATCACATTAATATTGCATATATCGCATACAGGTTGAAATCATAATATTTTTAATATATTGATTTAAATAAAATATATTAATATGAATTACACCTGTCTTTTTCTACCATTTAATGTGGCAACCAGAAAAATTCGATTATATCTGCGGTTCACCTAATTTTTTTATTGAATAGCACTGATCTATAAGACCTGATGATTCCCTCTTTCTATCTCTCGACCACATTCCCATCTACTTTTACTTGCTTTTATCCTTCCTGAGAGTCACTGGCACCCTTGGCTCTGTTTCTCTAACACACTAGATGGGTTCCTGTTTCTGAGCCATCGCACCTGGTCTTCTTTCTGCCTAGAAAGTACTTCCCCGAAATATCAAACATGGTTGGCTCCCTCACCTCCTGCAAGCCTTCCTTAACGACCCTAGTTAAAATTGCATCTCCCTGCCAAATTTCTATTTTTTCTCTCTGATCTTTCTCTTTAGTTCTTAAAATTAGCATATTCTATTAATTTTGTTATTTATTTGTTGTGTTACCTATCTCACACATGAAATGAAGCTTCCTGAGGGCAAGGATTTTTGTGTGTTTTGTTTACTGCTGCAATTCTTGCTCCTGAAACAATTCCTGGCACAGGCTAAATAATTGTTGAGTGAATTAATAATGTATCCCAGCATTCTTTTTAATCTTGCATGAATTTCTGTTCTATTTTTTTATTTTAAAAATGTTTCTTTTTAAATCATGATACATAATAGTTGTGTATATTAATGGGGTACATGTGATACTTTAATACAAGCATACAAAGTGTAACAATAAAATCAGGTAAGGTAAAATAATTAAGGTATCCATCACCTTAGGCATTTATTATTTCTTTGTGTGAGGAACATTCCAAGTCCTCTCTTTTAGTTATTTTGAAATAAAATAATCTTTCCAATTCTTTGAAATATTGATTGTGAAACATCGTCTCATTTAATTATGAACATGCACTACAGTATTTCATCAAATTAAAGACCTCTTCAGATGCAGGCCATAGAGTATCATCATTTTAAGTACCAGTGAGGTAGAGGATGGAGAAGGCGAGAATGCTGCTGATTAAACTATGACACTTATCACTTGAGGTTATATTTTGCTATTACTCTTGTTCTTTTAGATTTATTTTTAGTTTTGTCATAGGTCCCTCTTTCATATGCATGATAAGTAAAATATAAATGAAAAAATTTGGTTGAGATATTTCTAAAACACCTTTACATTTAGAGGCTGACTTTCCTGTATCATTTGTCCCTTCAGAACCACAGGTTTCTGTCTTTTCCCACACCATATCATCCTCTGTGGCATCAAGAGAGTTAATGATGTAGCTTTTCTTTTCTTTTCTTTTTTTGAGACAGAGTCTCCCTCTGTTGCCCAGGCTGGAGTATACAATGGCACCTTCATAGCTTACAAGCAGCCTCGACCTCCCAACTCAAGTGATCCTCCCAGCTGAGCGTCCCCAGTAGCTGGTACTACGGATGCACACACAACCACAACCAACTAAACTTTCTGTTTTTATTTTGTTGTTGTTTTTGTGTTTTTGTTTTGTTTTGTTTTGTTTTTTATTAGCTATGGGGTCCCACTCTGTTGCCCAGTTCAGGCTGGTCTCAAACTCCTGGGCTCAAATGATCTTCCCACCTCAGCCTCCTAAAGTGTTGGGATTACAGGCATAAGCCACTGCACCTGCCCTCCTAGCATTTCTTAAGAGGGCTCCAATTACTGTCTCTGTCATTTTCTTCTAAGCCACTTGTGTCCTGACCAACATGAAAAGAGGAAAGCTTGCCCTTATTTCAGTGGTGTTAATGTTGTAAAATGTGCAGCTTAAAATAGATGGAATTTGGTTAGTTGGCAGAACCTCCCATAGAGACTTGGGCTGTTGTGGCTACTACCAGGTTGTTGGTTGTTTCAGGATTCTTGTTTTAAGTCTTAATGTAATGACAGATAACTGTTATCTGAATTTTATTATGGCATTACTTACCTGATGCTTGAGTTTATTTTCCATTAATAGAATTGATAATGTTTTGGCTTCAATTTCCATTGGCATTAGTGTTTTATTATATGAATTTTTGCCAATAAAAATATTTTGATGCCTCCCATACATGTACAAACTAGTTTATTTGATATTACGGTTTAGCAAATTATTTGAGATTTATGGAGGAAGGGTTAGAAGATGAAGCCAGTGAGGCAGTTAGAATCTGGGTTAAGAAGCACCTAGAATGTTGCTTACTGTTTTAAACTTTAGGTAATGAACTAGATGAATTACTTAAAGGCTTTTAGTAGTAAAATACTTGTTTCATCAAAAGCTCACTCCGGCTACTCTGTGGGGGATGATTCTGGGTAAGTGTGATAAGACAAGAGACAGAAATCATTCATCAGACTATCACAATCTGCCAGGCAATAAAGTAATGAAGGTCCAATGCATAAAGTTGTAGGAAGGAAAAAGGAGATGACAGGAAAAGTTTACAATGTAGAAGGAGACTCAGTAGGATTTGCTGATAGAAGGAGAGTGAGTGGTCAGTATTAGTAGTTAACAATTACGAGTACTTAATACATGGCAGGAACTTAGCTGAGTATCAAATCCTCACAATGCTACAATTAGATGTGTACTATTATCTCATCACTTACAGATAGCACAAAATGAAGCTTAGTATTTTTTTCCCATGGTCATACAGATAATAAATGGTTAATCCTGGTTCATTCCTGGGCCATTGGGGTCAGAGTCTGTTTTTAACTTATCCTGAATATAACATCTGATCTAGGAGTACTTCTACCTTATCTGGCTGGGAAGATGAATGCTATTTAGTGCAGCTTAGAGTATATTTTGTTGTTTCATACATTTTGGAGAAAGTACTAGTTTAAAAAATCAAGAGATCTACAGCTTAGGGAGAGAGGAAAGCTGGAAATAAGGACTTAAGTCATTAGCAATCATTTGGCAGAGAAAACATGGTAAACTAACTTTTGAACTAATAATTAACATTTCATGTTTGCTATTTTCTAAGCCCATTCTTGCTTCATTTTATGAAGTTTAATCACTGACAATTCTCTCTTTTTAAAATTGAAAATAGGAATAACTCAATTTCCTGGCCTTTTGTCGATTTCTTATGTATAGCTAGCCTTATGGTTCCTCCTCTTCTTCCACTCTAAGTGCTTACATATGGAAAGCCAAAGGAATACCTATGGTGCTCTCCTAGCCTCTCCAAAAGCCACACAGACCTCTGAAGGTGTTCTTCAGATTACAAACATTCAGTGAAGTGAGGGGATGCTTTTTCCTTCTTGGAGTCTATATACTTAATCTCATTGATTCTCTCAAAGTCTCTACTTTTGACTTGAGAGAGATGAAAGCAGTGAAGGGAAGGAACTGTCCCTTACCACAAAAACTGCACCCCCCACAAAATTTACTACCCCTTCCTATGTCAGTCTTCTTAATCTTTGCTGGGACATGGAGTACAGAGGAGGTTGGAAATTGCCAGGAATAGAGATAATACCAATGTTGCTTTCCTATGGGGAATTGGTTTGTCTGGATTGCTGGCAGCTTGTTTTAGAATGTGGAATAGCACCATTTCACCTCAGATTCCGACCTTAGAATCAATTGCAGAAGAAAACTTCTAGTGTAGGCATCCTTTATTTGTTTAAATATTTCAAGCTGATTTAATTCCTTGGGTCTAGATTTTGAGGGTATGTCTCATCTTTTTCTCTCTCTTTACTACTCTGCAAATCATTGCCTCCATTACTATTTGACTCCAGATGATTTTGCACAACGTTCTGAATACTTTTAGTTAAGTAAAATCTTCCTAAAATCTGATTACATTTGAAAAAACTAGACACACTGGCAAGGCTTTTAAACATTTTCAACTTTCATCTAGAAACAGATAATTTTAAGAAAAAGAACACCCCAAGCCCCCCCAAACAAACAAAAATTTAAAGAGCAGGAAAAAATAATATCAAACCAAACAATAATAATAATCAACCTTAAGTTTAGAAAATTCTAAATCAAATACTCCCCCCTCCTCAAATATGTCTCAAATTATTTACTTGCGTATTTTTTTTCCTATCAAGACTATCCAGCAAAGAGATATGTAATTATTAGAGTTGAGATTTAGACACATTACTAAGATCAAACTCTATAAACATTATATGTGAATTTTCTTCATTTATTATTCTACTATATCTCTGAAGGTCATTAATTACTCTTTGAAAAATTGATTTTAAGATCCTAGTAATAAAATATATATGGGTACCCTATATTTCACCATTATTGTGTTATTAGGAATTTTGTTTGCTTTCATTTTTTATTATAATGAATAAATTTACAATAAATACATTTGTTTATACATTTTGGATCACATATCTGCTGGAATAAGCATGAAAAGTTAACAATGGGAATCCTAAGGATTTAGATACACGTTGTTGAATTTCTGTCAAGGCTGGTACTCAAAACACTCATAAACTACCACCAACAGTTAGAAAATACTTGTCTCACTACACTTTCAACACTACTGAGCATTATAATTTATATACCTGATAAAACAAGTAAAAAGCATGCCATAGATATTTTAAGTGCTTTATTAATAGGAAAGTTGAAAATGTTGTATGTGTGTGCATGTTTGTTATTTATTTAGTTTCTACTGTCAATTATCTGCAATGTCTGTTGCCCATTTTTCCTGTGTTTTCTTATTTTTAAGAACTCTTTTCACATTATCTTAAACACAGATTTATTGAGAATATGTTGCCAGGTTCCTTTTTGCCTTTTATATTTTTTTCTTAATAAAATTTAACAGTTTATTTCTTTGATATTATGTTCATTGATAGCATTCTTAAAATTGCGGACATTTTACTATTGTTCAGATATTCTCCTTATTCTTGATCCTTACTTATTCATTTGTTAAAAAAAGAAAACCATCTTAAATTTTTATAGTGTTGTTTCTAACCTTGAAGAGTTTCTCAGAAATTCGTATTTTTTACCCCAGCACCATCTCTTCTGAATTGATTTATGGTGTTTTCTTCACTATATTTTAAGTTTCTGCTTGTTAATCTACTGTAGATTTTTGTGACAGTAATGCACTATGTCAATCATTGCAGCTTTAAAATGTTTAATTTCTGGTAGATTACCCCACATTCCCAATTTAGTTATTTTAATTCATGTAATGTATCATTTGGTCAAATCATAAAATAATTCTACTGAAGGTTTAAATGGAATTGCATTATATCAACAAGTTAATTTGTGAAGAATTACTGTCTTTCCAATATAATTCTGCTCAATTTTCTATATTTACAGTGTCTTTGGAAACAGAGTATCTGAGACTCAACGGTGCACTATAAATAATTAAGTACATTTTGTAATTAACCTTCAGGATCAATCTGAAAGACAACATCTTGCATATGATTTTATGGATATTAACCATATACTAATTTAGAAAACTCTTAAGAACTCTCAGCGTCAATCATCCCTTAAATAGTAAAAGCTTTGGCTAAGCTTTTTGCTATCTTTCTTTTTACACCATGTTTGTGAAAAACTTTTTTCCAGTGATTTAATTTTTTAAAGAAATACACCATCTTTTAAATATGAAAACATTTGGTAGTCATTTCTTATCTAGATTTTTTTTAATAATTTGAAATGTAAAAAAGATGGTGACAAAATCCCACCAGGACCTTGTTATAATCTGCTTTTCCAAGCGCATGTGTTTTCTGAAATTTCAAAAGCCTCAATTTGAAGTTTTATAAGCTGCAATTTGAATTTACATATTCAGATGATTGCAGAAAAGCAAAGAAACACAGCTAGCATTTCCAGGATTGTCTCTTGACAGAACAGTTTAAACGTGCTTTATATTGGCATTCATCACATGAAGTGTTATTTCTTTGTTTACTGATTTGCTTAATGCTTATGGTAGGATTTATTCAGGCAAGTGGTAGTAATAATAAATGGGATATTTAACATTACCCATCTGCAAATAAATGCTAAATATTTTACTTTTAGAAGCATTTCAATACATTTAGACATTTAGCATTTTTTTATTATTATTACTGCATTTGGGCTCTGGGGTACATGTGCATGTCCTGCATCCTGCAGGATTGTTGCATAGGTACATACATGCTGTGGTGGTTTGCTGTCTCCATCCTACCCTCTACCATTGCGTATATCAGTACATCAGGCATTTCTCCCAGTGTTATCCTGCACCCTCCTCCCCATCCCCTCCACCTCCTACCCCTCCCTCCACCCCCTCACCTATCCCTGTGAGTGTTGTTCCCTTCCCTGTGCCCAAGTGTTCTCATTGTTCATCACCTGCTTATGAGTGAAAACGTGCGGTGTTTGGTTTTCTGTTCTCATGTCAGTTTGCTGAGAATGATGGTTTCTAGGTTCATCCGTGTGTCTACAAAGGACACGAACTCATCATTTTTTATGGCTGCATCATATCCCATGGTGTATATGTGCCACATTTTCTTTAACCAGTCTATCATTGATGGGCATTTGGGTTGGTTCCAGGTCTTTGCTATCATAAACAGTGCCACAACGAACATATGTGTGCATGTGTTTTTTATAATAGAACAATTTATAATCCCTTGGATATATACCCAGTAATGGAATTGGTGGGTCAAATGGAATTTCTATTTCTAGATCCTTGAGGAATCGCCACACTGTCTTCCACA
Source organism: Cebus imitator (assembly GCF_001604975.1). Lineage (NCBI taxonomy): Eukaryota > Metazoa > Chordata > Mammalia > Primates > Cebidae > Cebus > Cebus imitator. Next base: position 2,289,057 of record NW_016107523.1, on the reverse strand, counting down.
ATGGTTGAACTAATTTACATTCCCACCAACAGTGTAGAAGTGTTCCTATTTCTCCACATCCTCTCCAGCATCTGTCTCCAGATTTTTTCATGATCACCATTCTAGCTGGCCTGAGATGGTATCTCAATGTGGTTTTGATTTGCATTTCTCTAATGACCACTGATGATGAGAATTTTTTCATATGTTTGTTGGCCACATAAATGTCTTCTTTTGTAAAGTGTCTGTTCATATCCTTTGCCCACTTTTGAATGGGTTTGTTTGTGTTTTTTTTTCCCCCTGTAAATCTGCTTTAGTTCTTTGTAGATTCTGGATATTAGCCCTTTGTCTGATGGGTAGATTGCAACATTTTTTCCCATTCTATTGGTTGATGGTTTACTCTAATTATTGCTTCTTTTGCTGTGCAGAAGCTCTTAAGTTTAATTAGACCCCATTTGTCTGTTTTGGCTTTTGTTGCCATTGCTTTTGGTGTTTTAGTCATGAAGTCCTTGCCTATGCCTATGTCCTGAATGGTTTTGCCTAGGTTTTCTTCTAGCGTTTTTACGGTGTTAGGTCTTATGTTTAAATCTTTAATCCATCTGGAGTTAATTTTTGTATAACGTGTAAGGAAGGAGTCCAGTTTCAGCTTCCCACATATGGCTAGCCAGTTTTCCCAACACCATTTATTAAACAGGGAATCCTTTCCCCATTGCTTTTTTTGTCCAGTTTGTCAAAGATCAGATGGTTGTAGGTGTGTGGCATTGCTTCTGAGATCTCTGTTCTGTTCTATTGGTCTATATCTCTGTTTTGGTACCAGTATCATGCTGTTTTGATTACTGTGGCCTTGTATAGTTTCAAGTCAGGTAGCATGATGCCTCCAGCTTTGTTCTTCTTGCTTAGGATTGTTTTGGTTATGTGGGCTCTCTTTTGGTTCCATATGAAGTTTAAAGTGGTTTTTTCCAGTTCTGTGAAGAAGGACAATGGTAGCTTGATGTGGATATCATTGAATCTATAAATTACTTTGGGCAGTATGGCCATTTTCACAATATTGATTCTTCCTAACAGTGAGCATGGAATGTTTTTCCATCTGTTTGTGTCCTCTCTTATTTCCTTGAGGAGTGGTCTGCAGTTCTCCTTGAAGAGATCTTTTACCTCCTTTGTCAGCTTTATTCCTAGGTATTTTATTCTCTTTGTAGCAGGTGTAAATGGGAGTTCGCTCATGATTTGGCTCTCTGTTTGTCTGTTATTGGTGTATAGGAATGCTTGTGATTTCTGCACACTGATTTTGTATCCTGAGACTTTGCTGCAGTTGCTTATCAGCTTAAGGAGGTTTTGGGCTGAGGCGATGAGGTCTTCTAAATATATGATCATGTGGTCTGCAAATCGGGACAATTTGACTTCTTCTTTTCCTAATTAAATGCCCTTTATTTCTTTTTCTTGCCTGATTTCTCTGGCTAGAACTTCCAATACTATATTGAATAGTAGTGGTGAGAGAGGGCATCCTTATCTAGTGTCAGTTTTTAAAGGGAATGCTTCTAATTTTTGCCCATTCAGTATGATATTGACTGTGGGTTTGTCATACATAGCTTTTATTGTTTTGAGATATACGTTCCATCAATACCCAGTTTATTGAGATTTTTTAGCATAAAGGGCTGTTGACTTTTGTCAAAGGCCTTGTCTGCATCTATTAAGATAATCATGTGGTTTTTGTCTTTGGTTCTGTTTATGTGGCAGATTACATTTATAGATTTGTGTCTGTTGAACCAGCCTTGCATCCCGGTATGAAGCCTACTTGATTGTGGTGGATGAGATTTTTGATGTGCTGTTGGATTCAGTTTGCCAGTATTTTATTGAAGATTTTTGCATCAATGTGCATCACGGATATTGGCCTGTAGTTTTCTTTTTTAGTTGTGTCTGTGCCAGGTTTTGGTATCAGGATGATGTTGGTCTCATAGAAAGAGTTAGGGAGGATTCCCTCTTTTTGTATTCTTTGGAATAGTTTCAACAGGAATGGTACCAGCTCCTCTTTGTATGTCTGGTTGAATTCAGCTGTGAACCCGTCTTGACCTGGACTTTTTTTGGTTGATAGGCTATTAATTGCTGCCTCAACTTCAGTCCTTATTATTGGTCTATTCAGGGTTTCAACTTTTTCTTGGCTTAGTCTTGGGAGTGTCCAAGTGACCAGGAATCTATCAATTTCTTCCAGATTTACTGGTTTATGTGCATAGAGTTATTTGTAGTAATCTCTGATGGTAGTTTGTATTTCTGAGGAATCCATGGTGATCTCCCCTTGATTTTTTTTTAATTGCATCTATTCTATTCTTCTCCCTTTGCTTTTTTATTAGTCTAGCTAGCAGTCTATTTCGTTGATCTTTTCAAAAAACCAGCTCCTGGATTTATTGATTTTTTGAAGGGATTTTTGTGTCTCTATCTCCTTCAGTTCTGCTCTGATCTTAGTTATTTTTTGTCTTCTGCTTGCTTTTGAGTTTTTTTAATCTGGCTCCTGTAGCTCTTTCAATTTTGATGATAGGGTGTCGATTTTAGATCTTTTCTTCTTTCTCATGTGGGCATTTATTGCTATAAATTTCCCTCTAGACACTGCTTTAAATGTGTCCCATAGGATGTGGTACATTGTGTCTTCATTCTCGTTGGTTTCAAAGAACATTTTTATTTCTGCCTTCATTTCACTGTTTATCCATTCGTCATTCAGGAGCAAGTTGTTCAGTTTCCATGTGATTGTATGGTTTTGAGTGCTTTTCTTAATCCTGAGCTCTAATTTGATTGTGCTGTGGTCTGAGAGACTGTTTGTTATTATTCCCATTCTTTTGCATTTGCAGAGGAGTGATTTACTTCCAATTATGTGGTCAATTTTGGAGTAAGCACAATGTGGAGCTGAGAAGAATGTGTATTCTGTGGATTTGGGGTGGAATGTCCTGTAAATGTCCATTAGGTCCACTGGGTCCAAATCTGCGTTCAAGTCTTGGATATCCTTGTTGACTTTCTGTCTCGTTAATCTGTCCAATACTGTCAGTGGAGTGTTAAAGTCTCCCACTATCATTGTGTGGAAGTCTAAGTGTCTCTGTAGGTCATTAAGAACTTGCAACTGTTTGAAGATGGCCGTTTAGGAACAGCTCAGAGTTGCAGCTCCCAGTGAAAGCGCAGAGGGTGAGTAGACGCTGCATTTTTATTGCCCACGGACCAGGTAATTCCCAGGCAGAGGAGCCCCACGGGTCGTCAGCGCGGCTGTTTTGGCCAGTGCGGTTCTTTTGGTGGGCGTGGCTGCTTTGCCCCACGAGGCTGCTTTGTCTGTGCCCCGGCTGGCAGGTCTCCGTACAAAATACACTGGTCCGGGTGCCCTTTTGACTGGTGATTGGAGACCCAGGAAGTTGCACATTCATCTGATTAAAGAGGGGACTGAACAGGGAGCCAGGCCAGGAGATTCCTGGGCAAAAAACGCGCCACAAATCTGAGCGCTATGTTTAAGCCAGCGCAGTGAGTCTCCGCACGGGAAATCACACAAATCCCATCGCCCTTTCAACAGGTGACTGGGATAGAGGCAACTGTTCAACTAAAAAAGAAAAAAAAGGCTCTGAGGCAGGGAGCCAGGTGATCAGGCTCCGCTGGTCCCATCCCCACAAAAAAACGGCAATCAGAAACTCTCTGAATTGAAAGTTTCACAGCAAGTGCAGCTGAACCCGGGACGGTACAGCTCTGTGGGGGAGGAGCGTCTGTCATTACCAAGGCACTCCACCACTCCGGAGGTAGTCCGTCATTGCTGAGGCAGCCTGCCGTTGTAAGGCAACCCACCATTGCTGAGGCTGTCTGCCATTGCCAAGGCAACCTGCCATTACAGAGAGAGTTCACCAATACAGAGGTGGGCCACCATTGCCGAGGCAGTTCTAACTACACCCATATAAACAGGACTGCAGGGAAGTTCATACAGCAGCTGGGTGGAGCCCACAGCAGCTCAGCAAAGCCTCTGCAGGCAGACAGTGACCAGGCTGCCTCCTTGCTGGGCAGGGCAGTCCTGAAAAAAAAGAAAAGCAGCAGCACAACGGAAACCCATAAATAAAGCCCTAATTCCCTGGGACAGAGCACCTGGGAACAAAAAGCGGTTTATGAGTTCTGCTGCAACAGACTTAAATGTACCTGCCCTGCAGCTCTGAATGAACAACAGAGCTCACAGCTCAGCACTTGAGCTCCTATAAAGGACAGACTGTCTCCTCAAGCAGCTCCCTGACCCCTGTATAGCCAAAGAGTCACCTCATAAAGGAGAGATCAGACTGACATTTGGTGGGTATCCTTCTAGGACAAAGATAGCAGAAGAAGAAACTGGTAGCAACCCTTACAGTTCTGCAGCTGCTGCAGGTGATCCCCAGGCAAGCAGGGCCTAGAGTGGACCTCAGCAGTCCTACAGC
>NW_016107523.1:2280822-2281962 GCF_001604975.1 Cebus imitator | reverse complement strand
CACAGAAATTCAAACCATCATCAGAGATTATTACAAACAACTCTATGCACATAAACTAGTAAACGTGGAAGAAATGGATAAATTCCTGGACACTTGCCTCCTCCCAAGCCTAAACCAGGAAGAAGCCAAAACCCTGAACAGACCCATAACATGGTCTGACATTGAGGCAGCAATTAAGAGCCTACCACCCAAAAAAAAGCCCAGGTCCAGACGGGTTCACAGCCAAATTCTACCAGACATACAAAGAGGAGCTGGTTCCATTCCTTCTGAAACTATTCCAAACAATCCAAAAAGAGGGAATCCTTCCCAAATCATTTTATGAGACCAACATCATCCTGATACCAAAACCCGGCAGGCACTCAACAAGAAAAGAAAACTTCAGGCCAATATCCATGATGAACATAGATGCAAAAATCTTCAATAAAATACTGGCAAGCTGATTGCAAAAAAGCTTATCCACCATGATCAAGTAGGCTTCATCCTGGGGATGCAAGACTGGCTCAACATACATAAGTCTATAAACGTAATCCACCACATAAACAGAACCAAAGACAAAAACCACATGATTATCTCAATTGATGCAGAGAAGGCTTTTGACAAAATTCAAAAGCCCTTTATGCTAAAAACCCTCAATAAGCTAGGTATTGACGGAACGTATCTCAAAATAATAAAAGCTATTTATGACAAACCAACAGCCAATATCATACTGTATGGACAAAAACTGGAAGCATTCCCTTTGAAATCTGGCACTAGACAATGATGCCCTCTCTCACCACTCCTATTCAATATAGTACTGGAAGTTCCAGCCAGAGCAATCAGGCAAGAAAAAGAAATAATGGGTATTCAAATAGGAAAGGAGGAAGTCAAATTGTCTCTATTTGCAGATGATATGGTTGTATATCTAGTAGACCCCATCATCTCAGCCCTAAATCTCCTGAAACTGGTAAGCAACTTCAGCAAAGTCTCACGATACAAAATCAATGTGCAAAAATCACATGGCTTCCTATACACCAATAACAGACTTAAAGAGAGCCAAGTCAAGAACGAACTGCCATTCACAATTGCCACAAAGAGAATAAAATACCTAGGAATACAACTGACAAGGAACATAAAGGACCTCTTCAAGGAGAACTACAAGCC
>NW_016107523.1:2263445-2279922 GCF_001604975.1 Cebus imitator | reverse complement strand
AAGGACCTAGAAATAGAAATTCCATTTGACCCAGCAATCCCATTACTGGGTATATATCCAAAGGATTATAAATCGTTCTAATATAAGGACACGTGCATACGAATGTTCATGGCAGCACTGTTTACAATAGCAAAGACCTGGAACCAACCCAAATGCGCATCAACGATAGACTGGACAGGGAAAATGTGGCACATATACACCATGGAATATTATGCAGCCATCAAAAACGTTGAGTTTGTGTCCTTTGCAGGGACATGGATGAACCTGGAAACCATCATTCTTAGCAAACTGACACAAGAGCAGAAGATCAATCACCGCATGTTCTCACTCATAGGCGGGTGTTGAACAATGAGAACACATGGACACAGGAAGGGGAGCACTACACACTGGGGTCTGTTGGGGGGAAATAGGGAAGGACATTGGGGTGTGGGGAGTTGGGGAGAGAGAGCATGGGGAGAAATGCCAGATATAGGTGATGGGGAGGAAGGCAGCAAATCACACTGCCACGTGTGTACCTATGCAACAATCTTGCATGTTCTTAACATGTACCCCAAAACCAAAAATGCAATAAAATAAAAAAAAAGAACTTGCTTTATGTATCTGGGTGCTCCTGCATTGGGTGCATTTATATTTAGGATAGTTAGCTGTTCTTGTTGCATTGATCCTTTTACCATTATATAATGCCATTCTTTGTCTCTTTTGATATTTGTTGGTTTAAAGTCCATTTTATCAGAGACTAGGGTTGCTACCCCTGCTTATTTTTGCTCTCCATTTGCTTAGTAAATCTTCTTCCATCCCTTTATTTTGAGTCTATGTGAGTCTTTGCAGGTGAGATGGGCCTCCTGAATATAGCACACCCATGGGTCTTGACTTTTTATCCATTTTGCCAGCCTGTGTCTTTTGATTGGGGAGTTTAGGCCATTTACATTCAATGTTAATATTGTTATGTTTGAATTTGATCCTGCCATTTTGTTACTGGCTTGCTTTGCCTGTTAATTGACATGGCTCCTTCATTGCATCATTATTCTTTACCATTTGGTATGTTTTTGCAGTGGCTGGTACTGGTTGTTCCTTTCCCTGTTTAGTACTTCCTTCAGTAGCTTCTGTAAGGCAGGTCTTGCAGTGACAAAATCTCTCAGCAATTGCTCCTTCACTTATGAAGCTTAGTTTGGCCGGATATGAAATTCTGGATTGAAAGTTCTTTTCTTTAAGGATGTTAAATATTGGCCTCCACTCCCTTCTAGCTTGCAGTGTTTCTGCCGAGAGATCTGCTGTGAGTCTGATGGTCTTTCCTTTGTGGATGACTCGACCTTTCTCTCTGGCTGCCCTTAGGGTTTTTTCCTTCATTTCAACCCTGGTGAATCTGACAACTATGTTCCTTGGGGTTGGTCTTCTTGAGGAATATCTTTGTGGTGTTCTCTGTGTTTTCTGGATTTGAATGTTGGCCTGCCTTGTTATGTTGGGAAAGTTCTCTTGGATAATGTCTTGAAGAGTGTTTTCCAGCTTGGATTCATTCTCCCCGTCATATTCAGTTACGGCAATCAAGCGTAGATTAGGTCTTTTCACATCATACGATAGTTCTTGGAGGCTTTGTTTATTTCTTTTCACTCTTTTTTTCTCTAATCTTACCTTCTCATTTTATTTCATTGATTTGATCTTCAATCTCTGATATCCTTTCTTCCACTTGATCTATTTGGCTGTTGAAACTTGTGTATGCCTTATGAAGTTCTTGTGCTGTGTTTTCCAGCTCCATCAAGTTGTTTACGTTCTTCTCTAAGCTGGTTATTCTAGTTAGCATTTCATCTAACCTTTTTTCAAGGTTCTTAGTTTCTTTGCATTGGGTTAGAACATGGTCTTTTAACTCAGAGAAGTATGTTATTACCCACTTTCTGAAGCCTGCTTCTGTCAATTTGTCAGATTCATTCTCTATCTTTTTTTGTTCCCTTGATGGTGAGGAGTTGTGATCCCTTGGAGGAGAAGAGGTGTTCTCTTCTTTGGTGGTTTCATCCTTTTTGCGCTGTTTTTTTCTCATCTTCGTGGATTCATCTCCCTTTAATCTTTGAAGTTGGTGATTTCAGGAGGAGTCTCTAAGTGGATTTTTTTTCTGTTGAGATTGGAGCTGTATCTTTTTTGGCCTGTAGAGGGCGTTGATGGGCTCTCTTGGGTTCAGTCAGGTTGCTGGGTGGGTGGTCCTTCCTGGAGTTTGTTTGCAGGTGAGATTGGTCCTGCCTTACCAATGGCATCTCTCCCAGAGGTGGATCTTCCTGGTTGGGGTCAAGCTGGTGTATTTGCTGGCAACCTCTCTAGTGAGGGCTTCAGTTCTAGTTCTTGGAGGTGGGGCCTGCCAGGCCTTATGGTTTGTTTCCCTGCTTTCAACTCTGCCTCCCTCTTTGGGATGGTCTGTCTGGAGGGCGTTAGTACAAACTCCTGCCCTGGTCCCTGTGATAACTTGCCACGCTCAGCAGTAGCCACTGCTCAGATTTGCATCGACTACCCATGGCACCCCACCATCTGGCAGGGCTCTCACAGACTGAGGGTGGAGGGATGAGGTAAGCACAGGATCCCAATGCGACACCGAGGGGATAAAGTCCCCCAACCCTCCGAGCCAGCTGCACATTTCAGGTGGGGACGAGTTCCCCTCCCATCTTGATTTGCCTCCCCTACCCCCAGCGGCTCTGCCCTGCAGCTCCTTCCCTGGGCCTAAGACCAATGCCCTATTAGTCCCACAGAAAAGAACCCAGCACCTCCTTTAGAATCGTGAAGTCCTCTAGCCCTCTGTGTCTCATTCTCTGGGAGCTGCATTCCGGTGCTGGCTTATCTACGAGATCTTGGCTCCCCCCACCCCATTCCATTTAGCATTTTTTAAAAGAATGGCTTCTGCTTGAAATATTGGTTCTGTTACTATTTACATTACAAATGTTCCTAATGAAATTAAAAGAAGCATATATTATGATGGTGAGAGGTTTGCATGATCAGAAAGGAAGAGCTACTTGTGTTGCTAAATTCAGTGAGTTTAACATTAACTCTTAATGAACATTTTCTGTAGGGATGCTCTTATGGTAAGACGAACAATCTGCCAAATCATGTGGCATGAGTTTGGTGGGGGATCTAACAAGTGTTTCAGCCAAAGTGCTAGATGGTTTCACATTTAATCTCTTTTAATATTCGATACATCCTTTGGATTGGCTTTCATATGCTTCCAGTGAAGAAACTGAAGTTCCAGAGATTGATATATCATATATGTAAATGTGACTATCCCATTTTCCAAATGAAAAGTCACTTCCTCCAAGTTTTTTGATCACTTTTAACATAGAAACTTTAGAAAATGTAGATATAATTATCACCTGTTTATATATAATGCTTAATTAATTTGATTCTGTGTACTACTTTAAAATTATATAGTACAAAATATTATGTGACTAGATCACATTTCTTCATTCATATTTCATACAACAGTTTTTTTCAAGTTCTTCACATGCACCTTCAACACTGAAATTTGCATCTTCATGGTTGTACTTATTGTCACCTAACTCAGTTTTCCAAAGGCTATCATCATTACTTACAGCCATGAGGCCTGAGTTACAGTACTGCTAAATCTATGAGTAATGTTTCACTAGGAATTTTATTCCAAGCCACAAGCACACATTTATATAACAAAATACAATTTTACGTTATGTAAAGACAGTTTTATCTTTTTTCTGTGCCATATGTCTATGAGCTATATCATGTAACCACTTAATGAGTTACTTTTAACGGTATTCTTTGCATAGCTTGTTTACAGTGCCATCCAACTCTTGAAATGGTGATGTCATACCACCAAAGTCAATCCCTAAACTGTGTTAAATTCGTTTTCTCCGTGCGTGTGTGTGTGTGTGTGTGTGTGTGTGTGTGTGTGTGTTTTGTCCTCCTCTATCAGGTTACTTCTACAAGCTTCCAAAATAAGCACAAATTAAGAATAAGTCTAGGCAGTACTTTTCCAGATAGGACTTTGTTATTTTGATTGAAGTAAAATGAATGACCATCTTGTCATTTGAGAAACTTCAGAAGAATTCAGGTATATGTCGACTCTCCCTGAGACAAAAATAAAACAAAACAAAACATTCATTTCTAGGCACACCTAGTAACTTCCTCAGGCCATACCCTCTGTAGGACATTATCAGAATCAGAACCCAAGCATCAACTTTATTTGTAAGTCAACATGTCTACCATACCTGGTTAGTGCTTGAGTAACACAATTAGACATCTGTTTATTTTGCCCATAGTTTGTGTCTTGTGGGAATAAAGTGCTCTTGAGGGGGATTTATCCCCCTAATCTTATATATAATCAATATATGAATATTTCTCAGTCATCCATGCCTTACTATTAAAGAAATGATTAGCAACTTTAGGGTAGATGTGGCGAATGATGGGGGAAAACCTGAAGGTTAGCAATGAGAATATCTGTATGGAAAGTAAGTCCAAATCTAAATGCTGCCAATTATTAGCTGAGTATGTGAACACAGGCAAGTTACTTAAACTTTTTAGCTCTCAGTTCCCTTGTCTTAAAATTAGAACAAAAAACACTTTATAGTGTGGTTGTGAGGATTATTTTTATATATAAATAAAATATTATTATATTTTCCTCAGAAACCCAAGATTTAGCCTAATGCTTCACTAACAGCACTCAAAGAAAAAAAAAGGTAGAGAAAAATAAAAGGAGGTACAAAAAAGGGAAAATATGGATACAGAGCTTTCTATTTTAATCCAGAATTGTGTCTAAGCCCATGTGCTTATACAGATAAAAGTATGTATAAAACATTATGAGTACACAGGGGGACTACTTAAAATAGAACTTTTGATGAGCCATCTGACAAATTCATTTCTCTCTATTGACAAACTATCTTGACAAATTTTGCTGGGGACAAAACTAGAGAACTAATGCCAATCTATGAGTAAATGTGCCACCAGATGAGACTACTTCTAGGTGAAGCATATAGCTAATTACAATGCAACAGCCATTGATTGAGTGTCCACTAGTATCTAATGATATGGCCGTGAATATCAGCAGCAATCCCTGCCTCATGGACCTTACATCCTATTGGGAGGAAGGGGAGGCAGAGAGTAAACAAGATAAAGAAATAAAATATGTAAATTGTGATATGGTAAATGCTACAGAGGAAAACAATCAAGCATGGAAGAGGGATGGAAATATTGAGGGGGGAAGATGCTGAGCAGTTGTGATTTTACAAACGGTGTTCATAGAAGGCCCCATGGAGAAGGGGGCATTTGAGTAAAGACCTCATTGTAGGGACTGGCTGGCTGCTCATTAGACAAGTTTACTCATTTTTCTTAATGGTGCAGCTAGCTGCAGTTTCCCAGTCTCCCTTGCCATTAGTGTGGCTACATGATTGAGTTCTAGCCAATGGAATGTGAGCAAAAGTGATGCTCATGAATACGAAGCCTGGCTCATAATCCCACCTCCACTAACCACCACCACATAGGTAATATTCCCTGTTCTTTTTCATTCTAATGTACAAGAGCGCAGTGATTTTGAAATCCATATGTTAAAGACGTCGGAGCCACAAAACCGAAGTACCCTGGATACCCCTGATTCACCATTTAGAGGAAAGCTACTAGTTGACCAGAACACTTTTGTAATGTTTGCATGAATGGAAAATTTCTATTAGGCTAAGCCATTGAGGTGTTTTCTTTTTTTTAATAGCAGTTTTAATAAAGTTAGGTAATATGGAAATAAAGAAGTGAGGAAGCAAGCTATGCAAATATCATGGGAAAGAATACCAAAAACAGAGAAAACAAGTACAAAGGCCTTGAGGCAGAGGTGTAGTAAGAATGTCCTAAAACAACAAAGAAGTGAACAAGAAGTTGGGATATGGAATGAGGAAAGGAGAGTACTAGATGTGGTCAAAAAGCCTTCAATTAAGAGATTCTATCTAGAATCTCAAGACTTTTATAATTTATATCCCACATATACCTTTTAAATATATCCCACATCGAATTTACTTTTTTGGTTAAGAAGAAATTACAGAGTTATAAGTTTGGGAAATCTCAGATTGAACCGTGTTCTCCAATGCTACTTTAATAGATCCAATCAGCTAACTGAGCCCCAGGACTTACCCCAAATTTTTGTATATGCTGTCTACACAGGTGCTGAAACAGACTTCCGAAAAATCTGAGGATGCTTTGGATCTTCATCTATCACAGGCAGAGTTATATCATCTATCAGTAAAGCCTGTCACAAAGCCATTAGCATCTGGTAGACAATGCACGTAAGAGGGCATGATTTCAAATAGTTTTTCTGAGTTAAATCCCAGTTCGGTTTTTCCCTTCCCAGACATTTAAAACACCATCATTTTCCTGCCTAAACCTGCTCCTCTGTCAAGTTCAAAGGATGACTCCACCAGCTCCCATTTCTTTAAGCTGAAGATCTGGAAGTCACCCTTGATTCTTCTCTCTCCCTCACTCCCAGAGCCTATCAATAAGCATGTCCTCATAAGTCTACTTGAGAAATCTCTCGAGTCTGCCCACTTCTCTACATCCTCCTGTCACTGTTTCCGTCTCTCCTTTTCTGATTTAAACTTTTATTTTAGATCCAGGTGGTATAGGTACAGGTTGTTACCTGAGTATATTATGTGATGCCAAGGTTTACGGTAAAAATGATGCCATTACACAGGTAGTGAGCATAGTACCCAATAGGTAGTTTTTCGACCCTCGCCCCTCTCCTTACTCCCCTTTCTAGTACTCCCCAGTGTCTATTGTTTTCATCTTTAAAATAAGTACCCAACGTGTAGCTTCTAGTTATAAGTGAGAACAAGCAGTCTTTGGTTTTCTGTTTCTGGGTTAATTCTCTTAGGATAATGAACTCCAGCTGCATCCATGTTCCCACAAAACATGTGATTTTATTCTTTTTATGACTGACTGTGTAGTATTCGATGGTGTATGTGTAACACATTTATTTTATTCAATCCACCACTGGTGGGCACATAAGTTGATTCCATGTCTTTGTTACTTTATAGTGCTGTGGTGAACACGTGAGTACGTGTGTCTTTTTGGTCGAAAGTTTTGTGTTCTTTTAAATATATACCCAGTAATGAGATTGCTGGTTGAATGGCAGCTCTCTTTCAAGTTCTTTGAGAAATTTCAAACTGCTTTCCACAGTGCCTAAATTAATTTACATTCTCATTAACAATGTGTAAGCATTCCCTTTCCTCTGAAACCTCACCTGTATCTGTTGCTTTTTGACTTTTTAATAATGGCCTTTCTGCTCTGATTTCTAATAGCCTCTCTGAAACTGCTTTCTAATTAGCTTCTGCCTCCTACCTTGTCTCTTTCTTATCCATTCCTGACACTTCAGAATAAGCAATCTCTCTAAAATATGTTGCAGATCATGTTCTCATACACTCAACAACTTCCTAGTGCCAATGGGATAAAATATAACTTCTCCAATATGGATCAAAAAGCCCTTTGTGATCTGGTCTCTACTTCTATTTCTTTATCTTTCTTTGCACTGTATAATGCATGGAACATCTTACTCTTCCTTAAAATCCAGTACTATATCCATGTCAGACTTTATCACACAATGTTCCCTCTGCCTGGGATGTCCTTCCATGCATCTTCATCTAGGTAGCTCCAGGTTGACCTTTCTGATCTCATGTTAGACGTCACTTCCTCTACAAAGCTTTCCTTGATTAATTAGACATCCCCAACCCAGGTATAGGTCATAGGTCCTGTTAGGCAGTACCATAGCCCCTCATAATGTTTCTATCACAGGAAATATTGTAATTTCCCATTCCCATCAAAATATCGCAAGTAGCATAGGGGACAGGTTTTCTTTCCTTTTTTTTTTTTTTTTTTTTTCTTGAGACAGAGTCTTGCTCTGTCACCAGGCTGGAGTGCAGTGGCGCAATCTCGGCTCACTGCAAACACTGCCTCCTGGGTTCAAGCGATTCTTCCGCCTCAGCCTCCTGAGCAGCTGGGACCACAGGCACGTGCCACCACGCCCAGCTAATTTTTGTATTTTTAGTAGAGACAGGGTTTCACCATGTTGGCCAGGATGGTCTCAATCTCTTGACCTCGTGATCCACCTGCCTGAGCCTCCCAAAATGCTGAGATTACAGGTGAGAGCCACTGCGCCCGGCCTTGTTTCTTTTTTAAAATTTATTTATTATACTTTAAGTTCTGGAATACATGGGCAGAATGTGCAGTTTTGTTACATAGGTACACAAATGCCATGGTGGTTTGCTGCATCCATCACCTCATCATCTACATTAGGTATTTCTCCTAATGCTATCCCTCCTCAATCCCAGCACCCCCTACTATCCCTACCCTAGACTCCACCACCCCACAGGCCTCAGTGTGTGATGGGTGTGTGATGTTCTCCTCCCTGTGTCTGTGTGTTCTCATTGTTCAACATCCACTTATAAGTGAGAACATGCAGTGTTTGGTTTTCTGTTCTTGTGTCAGTGTGCTGAGAATGATGGTTTCCAGCTTCATCCATGTCCCTGCGAAGGACATGAGCTCATCCTTTTTTATGTCTGCATAGTATTCCGTGGTATATATGTGCCACATTTTCTTTAACCGGTCTATCATTGATGGGCATTTGGATTGGTTCCAAGTCTTTGCTATTGTGAACAGTGCCGCAATAAACATGTGTGTGCATGTGTCTTTATAATAGAATGATTTATAATCCTTTGGATATATACCCAGTAATGGGATTGCTGGGTCAAATGGTATTTCTATTTCTAGATCCTAGAGGAATTGCCACAGTGTCTTCCACAATGGTTGAACTAATTTACACTCTACGGAGCAAATTTTCTATCTGTTGTGATCACACTATCCTCAGTACCTAGCATACAGTATTTGTTTAGTTCCTATATTAATAATCTCCTCATGACAACATCTTAATTGTATATCTCCAAGTAATAACATTATTCATAGTGGTCTGGGGAGATTTTCCATGAAGAACAAAGTATGTGTGTATGAGGAGCAGGTTCTGTATAAAATTAACTAAATTCAACCAGGAAAAGCTATATACCAAGTGTTTGTAAACTATGGCTCATGAGCCAAGTTGTGCTCACCACCTGTTTTGGTAAATAAAGTTTTATTGAAACAGAGCTATACTCATTCATTTACATATTGTCTATGATTACTTTCATGCTACAGTAGCAAAGTTGAGTAGTTGCAGCAAAGATTGAATGGCCCACAAAGCCAAAAGCATTTATTTTCTGGCACTTTACTCAAGTTTACTACCATCTGCTATGTGATAAATCTCTTTCTTAGACAACTACTAGGGAATTAAATATATGAGAATTCTAATATAAGAAAATCTGTAAATCTTTAAAAACCAGTGGAATGTGTAGTCGTGAAAATGTCTATGACAATTAGAACTACTCCTTACCCCTGAAACAATCATTAGTAACTTACACAATTATTATTCCACAGGACATACAGAAAAACTAGACATGACATCTAACTATAAATATTTATTCTGTTAAAATTTGTTTAATGTTTCCAATTATGAGATACTATGTCTACTTACCTTATAATGAAACATGGAAAATAGTCAAAAGACCTATGCCTCTGCCTCGCTTTCCTTGTCTTGGCTTTTACATTATGCAAGTTTCTTTCTTTATTTTTCTCTTTCTTCCTAACCCATAACCAACTTTACCACTTATTTTATAATTTCACTTTTTTTAACTCAGTTTTTCCCCTTCTGGGCTTTATGGTGATTTTTATTACTGTGTGTGTATTTTGAATTCCTCGTGGAAGTAATAATTTCCACACCCAGAAAAATGTCCTCTATTTTCTTACACTATGTATGTTTCCAGTGGAATATAAATAAATACATTATATAAAGAAGGAAACCCAAAGTTCCAGAGAGAGAGAGAGAGAGAGAGAGAAAGAGAGAGACAGAGAGAGAAAAGGGAACATTTTGATCATCACTTTCATCCTGGAGCAGAAAGGCGAAGGGTATTTCTGTTTCATTTATTTAAATTCTGCACACAATTGCTGATAAGTTCTTCAGAAACACAAGTCACTATTATTTAAAAGAATATAGCCACAGGAGGTACAAAAATAGTTATATTCCCTTAAACAGCAATTCCTTAAATGTGGTCTTGGGATCCCTGGGAGTCCCTGAGACTCATGCAGTGGGTCCGTGAGGTCCAAACTATTTTCATAATAATACTAAGATGTTATTTGAGTTTTTCCTCTCTCATTCTCTTATGAGTTTTTCAGAGGCTACGTGATGCACATTGAATGCAGAGACAGATATAAGAGCCAGCTGTCTTCTCTTAAGCTAACTCTTAAAGAGATTTGCAAAAACGTAAAACAAGATCACTCTTCTCACTATATTGTTTCTGGTGTAGAAAATATAGTTTAAAAAGTAGACTTTTTAATTTGAACATGCAATTTTAAAATTAATTAATAAGCAAATATTTTAAACAGTTATCACTTTTAGTTTTAAATATGCTAATTCTACATAAACAGAAGCTCTCTGGAGTCCTGAATAATTTTTAAGACTATAAAGGAGGTGCTATGACAAAAAAAGTGTAACAATCATTGTAGAACAACTGAATATCCACAGTTTAAATAGCTCATACAGTATGTGAAAAGATAATTTTTTTTAGAGGAAAAAAAAAGTCTGTCCTTGTCATCGGGCATAAGTAATGACAGCTTATCATGCACATTGAGTTTGTCATTATAAAGAAGTCCTCAGACAAGTTAATAATCCAATATAAAATGAAAATTGAAATAATACATTAGGTATGAAGAAATCTACCACAGACATTCTAGTTGGAGTTCAGAAATTTGCCATTGAATTTATTAGAGACAGAGGAAGGTGAATAATGTAGGCCAAGCACTATGAGGGCCAACTTTTAGAGTTAATGAACTGCCTAAATATTTACTGGGAATGTATGTGATACGCTAGGCTAAATAGGGCACCTTCAAATGATATACACACTGCTCACTTGCAGATTATATTTCACTGAGGCAAGCTTGTCTATCCTTAATTTACTGTTTTTTTCTATCAACAAATATTTGAGCATCCACCACATACGAGGTACTGACTGTGCTACATGATGACGTAGTTAACAAAATGTTCACAGGCTAGTCAGTGATATAGATATATGAATGTGTTTCTTTAAAAGGCAATAAGCATTGAAGTGTAGCTATACATTTAAGGAACATTTATTACTCATCTATTGAGTGCCACACACTATACTATTTTTGCTGGATATTCAGGAGTTAACAAAGCAGACCCACTCCATATGTATATGGAGCTTACGGTGTCATTGGTGATATCAGCATTAAACCACTAATCATACAAAAAAGTTTAGTGCAAACCATGAGTATATAAAGAAAAAATGAAGATTGTTACAAGTACTCCTTTTTTACAAACTTTCACTTTCAGAACTTTCATAGATATGTTGCTTCTAAAGGCAAACGTATGAAATTTTACTTTCCATGAAGAAATGGTGTCAGCGGTCAGCTACAGTTATGGTTTTGGGTATCATGTCTTACTTCAGACTAAGATGTGTCTCTTCTGTGTGTATTTTTGAAACTTTTTCTAAACTTTATTAATCTCATTATGTGTCATAAGCACAAAAGCAAAGCAAACTTGTTGAGAGTCCTGGGTAAACATAGGAAAGAAATAATAATAACAATAATAAAGGTCCTCAACATTTAGAATTTTCTCAAAGGACTTAATGGAATATTTTGGTATTTTGAATGGAGACATATGGTCTAAGAACAAAAATACTTATTTGGAATGTAACGTGTTTCTAAGAAGAGCAGTGGATCTTATTTAGATTGAAAAGTGTGTGGTGGTTGAAACAGTGAGTCCCTCTGAGTAGGTAACATAGAAATTGAGCCCTGAAAACCATGTAAATATCAGCTGGAATACACATAGTACAAGGCAAAGAAATTAGCCTTTATCAAGGTAGAAAAATACCTAGCGATTCAGAGGAATTGAAACTAGACCAGTGTGGCTAAAGTTTAGAGAGAAAAATAGAGAGTAGCAGATAAGTCCAGCAGGATGAACAGGTAATATCTTCTATTACATTATCTCTGGGCATTAAAATTTGATTCTGCATGAACTTTATTAGTGCATTATTTATTTTACATCCATATCAATTACTAAATTCAATTAAAAAGTGGGCACAAGATACAGAGGAACTTAGGGAGACTACCTAATAGATTACTCAAGGTTGGTTTTTCACCCATGAGGTAGACGACTTCACTTAGCTAAGCATACATTTAAAAATACTAGAGTCCAAATGGTATCTCCAAGGATTTCTCTTTCAAACAGACCTGGCCATGTACAATAGAGTCAAGGCAGTATAAGCTAAAATATGTGTTTTCTGATTCTTAGATCAATAGGATATACAGCAGACTGACAGCATTGAGGAGAAAATTTATCTGTAGGTTTGTGAAAATTGAAGGAAGTTTCTTCCTCTCCACTGGGAACTGACCACCATTAGCTTCTAGCTGAATATATGAGAGGATTGTGTTTCCATTCTCCTGAGAGAATTGATAGTTGCTAAGAAAATATCACATAATTTCTTTGCTATATGACTTAAAAGGCGAAGCATAATGAAAATACACTATCATGCAAAAAGAAACAATGCTCCTTATGAGGTTTCATAAAACACACGAACATGTAATCTGGGTGAACCTAATTAGTAGAGGTCACTAGCTAGAAAATATTGCATACATAAATTTGTATCATATATAGTAAATTTATATCATACAAATATCAGGAGAAAAATGAGTTTACCTTCTTAAGCATCAAGCATAAGTAGCTAAACCTTAAATACAGTAAATAATGAGAAATATCGAGATATCAATATTTTTGAAAATTTTATCTATTCTGAGACAGGGTCCCCTGGAATGTGGTGGCATGGTCATAGCTCACTGTAACCTCCAACTCCTGGGCTCAAGTAATTCTCCCAACTCAGCCTCCAGAATATCTAGGACTACAGGCTGGCACCACCACATTCGGCTTAAGTTTTAATTTTATGTAGAGATGGAATGTTGCTATGTTCCTGGGCTGGTCTTGAACTCCTGGCCTCAAGCAAGCCTCTTGACTTGGCCTCCCAAAGCACTGAGATTACAGGCATGAGCCATGTGCCCAGTCAACTTTTAATTTTCATTTGTTTTAATAACTTAAGTATTTAAGGTGTACATGAGGGATCTATAATTTATAAACGGATCTTTCCCGACTTACTACCATGGTTCGATTTACAATTTTGGAGTTTACCGTGGTGCAAAAGCAATACACATTTAGAATAATTCTGGACTGAAGATGGGGTTATATCTTGATATAGTCGTTGGAAATTAAATATATCATTAATTGAAAATGTACTTTTGACTCATAACATTTTCAATTTATGATAGGTTTGTCAGGATGTAACCCCATCCTAAGGTGAGGGGCATCTGTATAGAATGTGATAATAACCATTCCCATAATCAAGGTAACAAGCATATCCATCAACTCAAAAAGTTTGCTCATGCCCCTTTGTATTATTTTCCTTCTTCTTCACTTTCTCCTTCTCCTTCTTCTTCCTCAAACACTTTAGACCTAAACTCTTAATAATAATTTAAGTGCACAGTACAGGCAGCATGTTGTACAGTAGATCTCTAGAACTTATTTATATTACGTAACTGAAACTTTATACACATTGAACTGCAACTCCCAGATCCCCCTTCCCCCAGCCCCTGGCAGTCACCATTCTACTCTCTGGTTCTATGAACTGGTGTATCTCAGACACCTCACATAAATTGAATCATTCAGTATTTGTCCTTTTGTGAATGGCTTATTTCATTTAGCATAATGCCTTCCAGGTTCATACATATTGTCAAGTATGGCAGGATGTCCTTCCCTTTTAAGGTCAAATAATATTCCCTGTATGCATATACCACATTTTCTTTATCAATGCATTCTTCTATGCACAGCTATGCTGTTTCAATATCTTGGCTATTGTGAATAATGCTTCCAAAAAGATGGGAATGCAGATATCTTTTTGAGATCCTGGTGTTAATTCTTGGGGATATATACCCCGGAGTGAGGTTGCTAGATGATATGGTAGTTCTATTTTTAACTTTTTCAAGAACCTTTCTACTGTGTTCCATAGCAGCTGCATCATTGCATTACCACCAATGGTGTGCTAGTGTTCTGATTTCCTCACATCCTCAACAATATTTCTTTCGTTTTTGTTTTTATAATGGCCATTGTAACAGGTGTGAGATGACAGTGGTCATCTCACAGTTGTTTTGATTTGCATTTTCCTGATGATCAGTGATGCTCAGCACCTTTTCACATGCCTGTTGGTCATCTGTATGTCTTCTTTGGAGAAATATATATTCAAATATTTTTAAAATCAAGTTATATGCTTTTTCCCTGTTAAGTTGTATAACAATCAGTTCTGTTTCTATACACTAATGATAAGCTACCCAATAATAAATTTTTCCTCTATTGGATTGTCTTGTCACCTTTGTCATATATTGATTGGCCATAAATATAAGGGTTTATTGCTGGAATATCAAGTCTGTTTCATTGTTAGCATTAGAAGTGCAGTGAACAGATTCAAGAAAAAAAATAGAAATATGAATAGATTTGTTTCATAAACCTACAGGCTATCTATGAGGCTGTCCTTATGACAGTATCACACAGTCTTCATCACTACAGTTTTACATCGAGATTTGAAATCAGGTAATGTCCTAATTTCAAAATCATCTACTTTTTTTCTTCTTTTTCACAATTGTTTTGGCTATTTCATACATTTGATTTTCTATATAAATTGTAGGATCAGTTTTTCAATTTGTGCCAAAAAGCCAGCTAAGATGTTGATGGAGATTGCCTTAAATCTACAGAATAATCTGGGGAGAACTGCCACCTTATCAGTATTGAGTTTTCCAATCCGAATATGTCCCCATTTATTTAGATCTATAATTTCTCTCAGCAATGTGTTGCAGTTTTTCGAGTGCAAGTTTAGTACTTATATTTTTATATTTATGACAATTTATTTTATGCTACAAATAATGAAATTATTTTCTTAGTGTCATTTTCAATTTTTATTGCTAGTACACAGGCATGTAATTTATTTTTGTATACTGATTCTCTATCTTGCAAGATTCCTGAACTTACTTATTAGTTCTAGCATCATTTTATGGATGTCAGGTTTTTCTACATACAGGATTGTGTTATTTGTGAATAAAGAGAATTTCACTTCTTTTATACTGTGGATGCCTCAGATTCATATCTTTCTCCTCCCTCTCTCCCTTCCTCTCTTCTTTCCTTCCTTGGTTAAAAACTCCACTACAATGTTGAATATTGAAGCACTAAGCACAGATATCATTGCTTATTCATGACCTTAAGGTGAAAACATTCAGTCACTCACTGATATGGTTTGGCTGTGTCCTCACTCAAATCTCATCTTGAGTTGTAATTCCCATAATCCCCATGTGTCAAGGGAGGGACCTGGTGGGAGGTGATTGGATCATGGGGAAGTTTTCCCCCATGCTGTTCTCATGATAGTGGTTGAGTTCTCACAAGAGCTGATTGTTTTACAAGGTGCTCTTTCTTCTTCCTTCACTTCCTTCAGATTCTCCCTCTCCCCTTCCACTATGATTGTAAGTTTTCTGAGGACTCCCCAGCCATTTGGAACAGTGAGTCAATTAAGTTTCTTTTCTTTATAAATTATCCAGTCTTGGATATGTTTTTATAACAGGGTAAAAATTGACTAGTACACTCACTATTTCACCAGTAAGAATAATATTAGCTATAAGTTTTTCATGGATGACCTTTATTATGTTATAATCTCTAATTTGCTGATAAATCTTATCATAACTGATGTTGGATTTTGCCAGATGCTTTATTTACATCGATTGATAAGATCACTTGTTTTCTTCTTTTCTTTTTACTATTAATATGGTATGCTACATTATTTGTGAATGTCAAATTAACTTTGAATTACATAAATTCCATATGGTTGTGGCATATAAAGTTTTAATATATTCTGGATTCAGTTTGCTAATATTTTGTTAAGGATTTTGGCATTTATGTTCATTAGATACATTGGTCTGTAAATTTTTGTATTGTGATATCTTTGTATGGTTAAGAGTTAAAGCAAAACTGGCCTCGTAGAATGAGTTGGAATTGTCCTTTTTTAATCTTTTCTGAAATAGTTTGTGTAGGATTGATATTCTTTTTTCTTAGGTATTTGAAACAATTCTCAAGTAAAGCCATCTGGACCTCGGATTTTTTGTTGGAAAATTTAAAATTACTAATTCAATTTCTGTATTTATATTAGGTCTATTCATATTTCTATTTTTTTCTTGAATCAATTTTGGTAATTAATGTCTAAGAATTTTTTCATTTAATATATTTTGCAGAGACTATTGACAACGTTGTTCCTATTATTACCTTCTAGTCTTTTTAATTTCTGTAGTGTTGGTAGTAATTACCCCTCTTTCTTTT